>NW_018397298.1:55197-55278 GCF_002168275.2 Theobroma umbraticum
TGTAAAAAAATTCAACTTAAAATGATATATGAGATTATAGAACCATTTAATGCGAGTAATAAGGCTTTTGAAGGAATCAGA
>NW_018397298.1:55378-55461 GCF_002168275.2 Theobroma umbraticum
GAAAGTTGAAAAAAAATGCATTCATTAGTAAGAAAAGTCTATTTATAGCCACTGATTTCTTCAAAAGCCTTATTACTCGCTTT
>NW_018397298.1:55471-55632 GCF_002168275.2 Theobroma umbraticum
ATAATCTTATAATTGATTTTAAGTTAAATTGATTTATATGGTTCCTTAAAACAGGCTATAATTAAATGTCTGCCTCAAGAAACATGAAGAAAAACACATTCATTGGTAAGAAAAGTTCATTTATAGTCTCTCATTCGTTCAAAAGCCTTTTTACTCGTTTT
>NW_018397298.1:55642-55725 GCF_002168275.2 Theobroma umbraticum
ATGATCTCATAATTGATTTTAAGTTGAATTTTTTTACATTTTTCATGAAATAGATTATAATTGAATGTCTACCTCAAGAAACG
>NW_018397298.1:55735-55824 GCF_002168275.2 Theobroma umbraticum
AGCATTCATTGATAAGAAAAGTCTATATATAGTCTCCTATTTTTTAAAGGCTTTATTACTCACTTTAAATGGTTTTATAATCTCCAAAT
>NW_018397298.1:55834-55964 GCF_002168275.2 Theobroma umbraticum
TTGAATTCGTTTTACATTTTTCATTGAAACAGACCATAATTGAATGTTCTTCTTGAAAAATGTGAAGAAAAAAGTATTCATTGGCAAGGAAATTCCGTTTATAGTCTCTCATTCCTTCAAAAGCCTTATT
>NW_018397298.1:55974-56196 GCF_002168275.2 Theobroma umbraticum
AATGGTTTTATAATCTCCAAATTGATTTTCATTTCAATTCGTTTTACATTTTTCATTGAAACAAACTATAATTGAATGTCTTTCTTGAGAAACGTGAAGAAAAAAGTATTCATTGGCAAGAAAAGTCTGTTTATAGTCTCCTATTCCTACAAAAACCTTATTACTAGTTTTAAATAGTTTTATAATCTAATAATTAATTTTAAGTTGAATTGTTTTTACATT
>NW_018397298.1:56380-56538 GCF_002168275.2 Theobroma umbraticum
TTTGTTAAAACAGACTATAATTGAATGTCTGCCTTGAGAAATATGAAGATAAAAACATTCATGGAAGAGAAATGTCCACTTATAGTCTCTCATTCCTTCAAACATCATTTTACTCGTTTTAAATGGTTTTATGATCTCATAATTGATTTTAAGTTGAA
>NW_018397298.1:56644-56751 GCF_002168275.2 Theobroma umbraticum
AGTCTTTCATTCCTTCAAATGCCGTTTTACTCATTTTAAATGATTTTATGATCTCATAAGTGATTTTAAGTTGAATTTTTTTACATTTTTCATTGAAACAGACTATA
>NW_018397298.1:56761-57535 GCF_002168275.2 Theobroma umbraticum
TACCTCGAGAAATGTGAAGAAAAAAGCATTCATTGGTAAGAAAAGTCTATATATAGTTTCTCTTTTTAAATTATTTTATGATCTCATAATTGATTTCAGGTAGAATCTTTTTACATTTTTCATTGAAACAGACTATAATTGAATGTCTATCTTGAGAAACGTGAAGAAAAAAGTATTCATTGATAAGGAAAGTCCGTTTATAGTCTCCCATTCTTTCCAAAGTCTTATTACTCATTTTAAATAGTTTTATAATCTAATAATTTATTTTAAATTGAATTTTTTTTACATTTTTGGTTAAAAATAGAAAATAATTGAATGTTTACCTCTAGAAACTTGAAGAAAAATGCATTCGTTGGTAAGAAAAGTCTATTTATAGCCTCTGATTCCTTCAGAAGCCTTATTACTCACTTTAAATGGTTCTATAATCTCATAAATGATTTTAATTTGAATTTTTTTACATTTTTTGTTAAAACAGACTATAATTGAATATCTGCCTTGAGAAATGTGAAGATAAAAGCATTCATGGAAGAGAAAAGTCCACTTATAGTCTCTCATTCCTTCAAACGTCATTTTACTCGTTTTAAATGGTTTTATGATCTCATAATGGATTTTAAGTTCAATTTTTTTATATATTTTTTTAAAACAGACTATAATTGAATGTCTACCTCAAGAAACGTGAAGGAAGAAGCATTCGTTGGGAAGAGAAATCCATATATAACATCTCATTCCTTCAAAAGTCGTTTTACTCGTTTTAAATAGTTTTATGATCTCATA
>NW_018397298.1:57718-57943 GCF_002168275.2 Theobroma umbraticum
TTAAGTTGAATTTTTTTATATTTTTCATTAAAACAAACTATAATTGAATGTCTATCTTGAGAAACGTGATGAAAAAAGCATTCATTGGTAAGAAAAGTTCATATATAGTTTTCCATTCCTTCGAAAGCCGTTTTACTCATTTTAAATGGTTTTGTGATCTCATAATTGATTTTAGGATGAATCCTTTTACATTTTTTATTGAAACATACTATAATTGAATGTTTG
>NW_018397298.1:58155-58503 GCF_002168275.2 Theobroma umbraticum
TTAAAATAGACAATAATTGAATGTATACCTCCAGAAACTTGAAGAAAAATGCATACGTTGGCAAGAAAAATCTATTTATAGCCTCTGATTCTTTCAAAAGCCTTATTACTCGCTTTAAATGGTTCTATAATCTCATATTTGATTTTAAGTTGAATTTTTTTATATCGTTCCTTAAAACAGACTATAATTGAATGTCTGCCTTGAGAAACATGAAGGACAAAGCATTCATTGATAAGAAAAGTCCATTTATAGTCTCTCATTCCTACAAAAGTCTTTTTACTCGTTTTAAATGGCTTTATGATCTCATAATTAATTTTAAGTTAAATTTTTTTACATTTTTCATTAAAA
>NW_018397298.1:58603-58721 GCF_002168275.2 Theobroma umbraticum
TTCAAAAGCCTTGTTACTCGTTTTAAATAGTTTTATAATCTAATACTTAATTTCGAGCAGAATTTTTTTTATATTTTTAGTTAAAACAAACAATAATTGAATCTTTACCTCCTGAAAC
>NW_018397298.1:58731-58818 GCF_002168275.2 Theobroma umbraticum
ATTTTTTTACATTTTTTGTTAAAACAGACTATAATTGAATGTATGCCTTGAGAAATGTGAAGATAAAAGCATTCATTGGCAAAAAAA
>NW_018397298.1:58836-59013 GCF_002168275.2 Theobroma umbraticum
ATTCCTTCAAAAGTTATTTTACTCGTTTTAAATGGTTTTATGATCTCATAATTGATTCTAAGTTAAATTTTTTTATATTTTTATTCAAATAGACTATAGTTGAGTCTCTGCCTTGAGAAACATGAAAATAGAAGCATTCATTTGTAAGAGAAGTCCATATATAGTCTCTCATTCCTT
>NW_018397298.1:59239-59375 GCF_002168275.2 Theobroma umbraticum
ATTTTAATTTGAATTCGTTTTATATTTTTCATTGAAACTAACTAGAATTGAATGGTCGTCTTAAGAAACATGAAGAAAAAATTATTCATTGGCAAGGAAAGTCTGTTTATAGTCTCCCATTCTTTCAAAAGCCTTA
>NW_018397298.1:59621-59813 GCF_002168275.2 Theobroma umbraticum
TATAATCTCATAATTGATGTTAAGTTGAATTTTTTTATATAGTTCCTTAAAACAAACTATAATTGAATGTCTGCCTTGAGGAACATGAAGAAAAAATCATTCATTCGTAAGAAAAGTTCATTCATAGTCTCTCATTCTTTCAAAAGCATTTTTACTCGATTTAAATGGCTTTATGATCTCGTAATTGATTTT
>NW_018397298.1:59828-59943 GCF_002168275.2 Theobroma umbraticum
ACATTTTTCATTAAAATAGACTATAATTGAATGTCTACTTCAAGAAACGTGAAGCAAAAAACATTCATTGGTAAGAAAAGTCTATATATAGTCTCCCATTTCTTTAAAAGCTTTA
>NW_018397298.1:60009-60196 GCF_002168275.2 Theobroma umbraticum
CTTGTTACTCGTTTTAAATAGTTTTATAATCTAATAATTAATTTTAAGTAGAATATTTTTAATATTTTTAGGTAAAACAGACAATAATTGAATCTTTACCTCCTGAAACTTAAAGTAAAATGCATTTGTTGACAGGAAAAATCTATTTATAGCCTCCGATTCCTTCAAAAGCCTTATTACTCGCTTT
>NW_018397298.1:60338-60464 GCF_002168275.2 Theobroma umbraticum
TTGTTAAAACAGACTATTATTGAATGTATGCCTTGAGAAATGTGAAGATAAAAGCATTCATAGGCAAAAAAGGTCCACTTATAGTCTCTCATTCCTTCAAAAGTCATTTTACTCGTTTTAAATAGT
>NW_018397298.1:60566-60726 GCF_002168275.2 Theobroma umbraticum
AAAACAGACTATAATTGAATGTCTGCCTCAAGACACGTGAAGAAAAAAGCATTCATTGGTAAGAGAAGCCCATACATAGTCTCTCATTCCTTCAAATGTCGTTTTCCTCATTTTAAATAATTTTATGATCTCATAAGTGATTTTAAGTTGAATTTTTTTA
>NW_018397298.1:61075-61331 GCF_002168275.2 Theobroma umbraticum
ATTGATTTTAAGTTGAATTTTTTTTACATTTTTGGTTAAAAATAGACAATAATTAAATGTTTACTTTTAGAAACTTGAAAAAAATGCATTCGTTGGCAAGAAAAGTCTATTTATAGACTCTGATTCCTTCAAAAGCCTTATTACTAGTTTTAAATGTCTTTATGATCTCATAATTAATTTTAACTTGAATTTTTGTAGATTTTTCATTAAAATTGATTATAATTGAATGCTTACCTCAAGAAACATGAAGAAAAAA
>NW_018397298.1:61341-61584 GCF_002168275.2 Theobroma umbraticum
GTAAGAAAAGTCTATATATAGTCTCCCATTCCTTTAAAGGCTTTTTTACTCACTTTAAATGATTTTATAATCTCCAAATTGATTTGAATTTGAATTCGTTTTACATTTTTCATTGAAAGACTATAATTGATTATCCTTATTCAAAAACATGAAGAAAAAAGTATTCATTGGTAAGGAAAGTCCGTTTATAATCTCCCATTCCTTCAAAAGCCTTATTACTCGTTTTAAATAGTTTTATAATCT
>NW_018397298.1:61594-61742 GCF_002168275.2 Theobroma umbraticum
TTTAAGTTAAATTTTTTTTATATTTTTAGTTAAAACGGACAATAATTGAATGCTTACCTATAAAAACTTAATGAAAAATACATTCGTTGGCAAAAAAAGTCTATTTATAGCCTCCGATTCCTTCAAAAGCCTTTTTACTTGCTTTAAA
>NW_018397298.1:62062-63785 GCF_002168275.2 Theobroma umbraticum
CGAGAAACATGAAGAAAGAAGCATTCATTGGTAAGAGAAGTCTATATATAGTCTTTCATTCCTTCATATGCCGTTTTGCTCATTTTAAATGGTTTTATGATCTCATAAGTGATTTTAAGTCGAATTTTTTTACATTTTCATTAAAACAGATTATAATTGAATGTCTACCTTGAGAAATTTGAAGAAAAAAGCATTCATTGGTAAGAAAAGTCTATCTATAGTTTTTCATTCCTTCGAAAGCCTTTTTACTCATTTTAAATGGTTTTATGATCTCATAATCGATTTTAGGTTGAATATTTTTACATTTTTCATTGAAACAGACTATAATTGAATGTCTATCTTAAGAAACGTGAAGAAAAAAGTATTCATTGGCAAGCAAAGTCCGTTTATAGTCTCTCATTCCTTCAAAAGCCTTATTACTCGTTTTAAATTATTTTATAATCTAATAATTGATTTTAAGTTAATTTTTTTTTACATTTTTGATTAAAAACAGATAATAATTGAATGTTTACGTCCAGAAACTTGAAGAAAAATGCAATTGTTGGCAAGAAAAGTCTATTTATAGCCTCTGATTCCTTCAAAAGCCTTATTACTCGCTTTAAATAGTTCTATAATCTCGTAATTGATTTTAAGTTAAATTTTTTGTTAAAACAGACTATAATTGATTGTCTGCCTTGAGAAATATGAAAATAAAAGCATTCATTGGTAACAAAAGTCCACTTATAGTCTCTCATTCCTTCAAAAGTCGGTTTACTCGTTTTAAATGGTTTTATGATCTCATAATTGATGTTAAGTTAGATTTTTTTACATTTTTTGTTAAAACAGACTATAATTGAATGTCTTCCTCGAGAAACATGAAAAAAGAAGTATTCATTGATAAGAGAAGTCCATATATAGCCTCCCATTCCTTCAAATACCATTTTACTCATTTTAAATAGTTTTATGATCTCATAAGTGATTTTAAATTGATTTTTTTTATATTTTTTATTAAAACAGACTATAATTGAATGTTTAACTTGAGAAATGTGAAGATAAAAACGTTAATTGATAAGAAAAGTCCACTTATAGTCTCTCATTCCTTCAAAAGTTGTTTTACTTGGTTTAAATGGTTTTATGATCTCATAATTGATTCTAAGTTGAATTTTTTCATATTTTTTATTAAAATAGACTATAATTGAGTCTTTGCCTTAAGAAACATGAAAATAGGAGCATTCATTGGTAAGAGAAGTCCATATATAGTCTCTCATTCCTTCGAAACCTCTTTACTCATTTTAAACGTCTTTATGAATTCATAAATGATTTTAAGCTGAATGTTTTTACATTTTTCATTAAAATAGACTATAATTGAATGTCTACCTCAAGAAACGTGAAGAAAAAAGTATTCATTGGTAAGAAAAGTCCATATATAGTCTCCCATTCCTTTAAAGGCTTTATTACTCACTTTAAATGGTTTTATAATCTCCAAATTGATTTTAATTTGAATTCGTTTTATATTTTTCATTGAAACTGACTAGAATTGAATGTTCGTCTTAAGAAATGTGGAGAAAAAAGTATTCATTGGCAAGGAAAGTCCGTTTGTAGTCTCCCATCCTTTCAAAAGCCTCATTACTCGTTTTAAAGAGTTTTAGAATCTAATAATTTATTTTAAGTAGAATGTTTTTTACATTTTTGGTTAAAAACACATAATAATTGAATGTTTACCTCTAGAAACTTAAAGAAAAAT
>NW_018397298.1:64262-64392 GCF_002168275.2 Theobroma umbraticum
TACATTTTTCATTGAAACAGACCATAATTGAATGTCCTTCTTGAAAAGTGTGAAGAAAAATGTATTCATTGGCGAGGAAAGTCCGTTTATAGTCTCTTATTCCTTCAAAAGCCTTGTTACTCGTTTTAAA
>NW_018397298.1:64402-64584 GCF_002168275.2 Theobroma umbraticum
ATCTAATAATTAATTTTAAGTAGAATTTTTATTATATTTTTAGTTAAAATAGACAATAATTGAATCTTTACCTCTTGAAACTTAAAGCAAAATGCATTTGTTGGCAGGAAAAATTTATTTATAGCCTCCGATTCCTTCAAAAGCCTTATTACTCTCTTTAAATGGTTTTATAATCTCATAAT
>NW_018397298.1:64684-64865 GCF_002168275.2 Theobroma umbraticum
CTTAAAATCAATTATTAGATTATAAACTATTTAAAATGAGTAATAAGGCTTTTGGAGGAATGGGAGACTATAAACGGACTTTTCTTGCTAATGAATACTTTTTTCTTCATGTTTCTCAAGATGGACATTCAATTGTGGTCTGTTTCAATGAAATATGTAAAAAGATTCATCCTAAAATCAA
>NW_018397298.1:64875-64986 GCF_002168275.2 Theobroma umbraticum
ATAAAACCATTTAAAATGAGTAAAAGGGATTTCGAAGGAATGAAAAACTATATATGGACTTTTCTTACCTATGAATGCTTTTTTCTTGACGTTTCTCAAGGTAGACATTCA
>NW_018397298.1:64996-65104 GCF_002168275.2 Theobroma umbraticum
GTTTTAATGAAAAATGTAAAAAAATTCAACCTAAAATCAATTATGAGATCATAAAGCTATTTAAAATGAGTAAAAAGGCTTTTGAAGGAATGAGTGACTATAAATGGA
>NW_018397298.1:65114-65302 GCF_002168275.2 Theobroma umbraticum
CAATGAATGCTTTTTTCTTCATGTTTCTTGAGGCATACATTTAATTATAGTCTGTTTTAAGGAACCATATAAAAAAATTCAACTTAAATCAATTATGACATTATAGAACCATTTAAAGCGAGTAATAAGGTTTTTGAAAGAATCAGAGGCTATAAGAAAACTTTTCTTGCCAACGAATGTATTTTTCT
>NW_018397298.1:65312-65425 GCF_002168275.2 Theobroma umbraticum
GGAGGTAAACATTCAATTATTGTCTGTTTTTAACAAAAAATGTAAAAAAAATTCAACTTAAAATCAATTAATAGATTATAAAACTATTTAAAACGAGTAATAAGGCTTTTGAA
>NW_018397298.1:65435-65703 GCF_002168275.2 Theobroma umbraticum
ACTATAAACGGACTTTTCTTGCCAATGAATACTTTTTTCTTCATGTTTCTCAAGATGAACATTCAATTATGGTCTGTTTCAATGAAAAATGTAAAAAGATTCATCCTAAAATTAATTATGAGATCATAAAACTATTTAAAGTGAGTAAAAGGGCTTTTGAAGGAATGAAAAACTATATATGGACTTTTCGTACCAATGAATATTTTTTTCCTCATGTTTCTCAAGATAGACATTCAATTATAATATGTTTTAATGAAAAATGTAAAAA
>NW_018397298.1:65713-65788 GCF_002168275.2 Theobroma umbraticum
AAAATCAATTATGAGATCATAAAGTTATTTAAAACGAGTAAAAAGGCTTGTGAAAGAATGAGAGACTATAAATGG
>NW_018397298.1:65798-66215 GCF_002168275.2 Theobroma umbraticum
CCAATGAATGGTTTTTTCTTCATATTTCTTGAGGTAGACATTGAATTATAGTCTATTTTAAGGAACCATATAAAAAAATTAAACATAAAATCAATTATGAGATTGTAGAATCATTTAAAACGAGTAATAAGGCTTTTGAAAGAATTAGAGGCTATAAATAGACTTTTTTTTGCCAACGAATGTATTTTTCTTCAAGTTTATGGAGGTAAACATTCAATTATTATCTGTTTTTAACCAAAAATGTAAAAAAAATTCAACTTAAATATAAACTATTTAGATATGAGTAATAAGAGCTTTGAAGGAATGTGAGACTATAAATGGATTTTCCTTGCCAATGAATACTTTTTTCTTCATGTTTCCCAAGACGAACAAGCAATTATAGTCTGTTTCAATGAAAAATGTAAAAAGATTCATCCT
>NW_018397298.1:66225-66558 GCF_002168275.2 Theobroma umbraticum
ATGAGATCATAAAACCATTTAAAATGAGTAAAAGGGCTTTTGAAGCAATGGAAATTGATATATGGAATTTTCTTACCAATGGATGCTTTTTTCTTCACGTTTCTCAAGGTAGACATTCAATTATAGTCTGTTTTAAAAAAAATGTAAAAAAAGTCAACTTAAAATCAATTATGAGATCATAAAGCCTTTTAAAATGAGTAAAAAGGCTTTTGAACGAATGAGAGACAATAAATGGACTTTTCTTACCAATGAATGCTTTTTTCTTTATGTTTGTCAAGGCAAACATTCAATTATAGTCTATTTTAAGGAATCATATAAAAAAATTCAACTTAA
>NW_018397298.1:66568-67037 GCF_002168275.2 Theobroma umbraticum
GAGATTATAGAACCATTTAAAGCAAGTAACAAGGCTTTTGAAGGAATCAGAGGCTATAAATAGACTTTTCTTGCCAACGAATGCATTTTTCTTCAAGTTTTTAGAGGTAAACATTCAATTATTGTTTGTTTTCAATAAAAAATGTAAAAAAATTCAACTTAAAATTAATTATTAGATTATAAAACTATTTAAAATGAGTAATAAGGCTTTTGAAGGAATGAGAGACTATAAACGGAGTTTCCTTGCCAATGAATACTTTTTTCTTCACATTTCTGAAGACTAACATTCAATTATAGTTTGTTTCAATGAAAAATGTAAAAAGATTCATCCTAAAATGAATTATGAGATCATAAAACCATTTAAAATGAGTAAAAAGGCTTTCGAAAGATAGGAAAACTACATATGAACTTTTCTTACAAATGAATACTTTTTTCTTCCCGTTTCTTGAGGTAGACATTCAATTATAGTC
>NW_018397298.1:67047-67229 GCF_002168275.2 Theobroma umbraticum
AAAAATGTAAAAAAATTCTACTTAAAATCACTTAGGAGATCATAAAACCATTTAAAATGAGTAAAATGGCATTTGAAGGAATTGGAGACTATATATGGACTTCTCTTACCAATGAATACTTCTTTCTTCACATTTCTCAAGGCAGATATTCAATTATAGTCTGTTTTAATGAAAAATATAAA
>NW_018397298.1:67239-67400 GCF_002168275.2 Theobroma umbraticum
TTAAAATCAATTATGAGATCATAAAACCATTTAAAACGAGTAAAACGACTCTTGAAGGACTAAGAGACTATAAGCGGACTTTTCTTGCCAATGAATACTTTTATCTTTATATTTCTTAAGGTAGACATTCAATTATAGTCTGTTTTAACAAAAAATGTAAA
>NW_018397298.1:67410-67822 GCF_002168275.2 Theobroma umbraticum
TTAAAATCAATTATGAGATTATAGAACCATTTAAAGCGAGCAATAAGGCTTTTAAAGAAATTAGAGGCTATAAATAGACTTTTATTGCCAACGAATGTATTTTTCTTTAAGTTTCTGGTGGTAAACATTCAATTATTGTCTATTTTAACTAAAAATGTAAAAAAAATTAAACTTAAAATTAATTATTAGATTATAAAACTTTTTAAAACGAGTAATAAGGCTTTTGAAAGAATGGGAGACTATAAACAGAATTTCCTTCGAAATAAATACTTTTTTCTTCATGTTTTTCAAGAAGGACATTCAATTATAGTTTGTTTCAATGAAAAATATCAAATGAATTCAAATGAAAATCAATTTGGAGATTATAAAACTATTTAAAACGAGTAATAAGGCTTTTGAAGGAATGAGAGAC
>NW_018397298.1:67908-68026 GCF_002168275.2 Theobroma umbraticum
ACATTTTTTAAGAAAGACATTCAATTATAGTCTGTTTCAATGAAAAATGTAAAATGAATTCAAATTAAAATCAATTTGAAGATTATAAAACCATTTAAAGTGAGTAACAAAGCCTTTA
>NW_018397298.1:68126-68278 GCF_002168275.2 Theobroma umbraticum
TTATGAGATTATAAAACTATTTAAAACGAGTAATAAAGCTTTTGAAGGAATGAGAGACTATAAATAGACTTTCCTTGCCAATGAATACTTTTTCTTCACGTTTCTTAAGACAAACATTCAATTATAGTCTGTTTCAATGAAAAATGTAAAAA
>NW_018397298.1:68288-68428 GCF_002168275.2 Theobroma umbraticum
AAAATCAATTATGAGATTATAAAACCATTTAAAGCGAGTTAATAAGGCTTTTGAAGGAATCAGAGGCTATAAATAGACTTTTCTTCCCAACGAATGCATTTTTCTTTAAGTTTCTAGAGGTAAACATTCAATTATTGTTT
>NW_018397298.1:68490-68793 GCF_002168275.2 Theobroma umbraticum
TTAGATTATAAAACTATTTAAAACGAGTAATAAGGCTTTTGAAGGAATGAGAGAATATAAACGGACTTTCCTTACCAATGAATAGTTTTTTCTTCATGTTTCTCAAGAATGGACATTCAATTATAGTTTGTTTCAATGAAAAATGTAAAAAGATTCAACCTAAAATCAATTACGAGATCATAAAACCATTTAAAATGAGTAGAAAGGCTTTCGAAGCAATGTCAAACTATATATGGACTTTTCTTATTACTGAATGCTTTTTCTTCAAGTTTCTCGAGGTAAACATTCAATTATAGTCTGTTT
>NW_018397298.1:68803-68892 GCF_002168275.2 Theobroma umbraticum
TGTAAAAAAATTCAACTTAAAATCACTTATGAAATCATAAAACTATTTAAAATAAGTAAAACGATATTTGAAGGAATGAGAGACTATAA
>NW_018397298.1:68902-69065 GCF_002168275.2 Theobroma umbraticum
CTTGCCAATGAATGCTTTTATCTGCATATTTCTCAAGGTAGACATTTAATTATAGTCTATTTTAACAAAAATGTAAAAAAATTCAAATTAAAATCAATTATGAGATTATAGAACCATTTAAAGAGAGTAATAAGTCTTTTGAAGGAATCAGAGGCTATAAATA
>NW_018397298.1:69075-69185 GCF_002168275.2 Theobroma umbraticum
GCCAACAAATGCATTTTTCTTTAAGTTTTTTGAGGTAAACATTCAAATATTGTCTGTTTTAACTAAAAATATAAAAAATTCAACTTAAAATTAATTATTAGATTATAAAA
>NW_018397298.1:69202-69335 GCF_002168275.2 Theobroma umbraticum
TAAGGCTTTTGAAGGAATAGGAGACTATAAACGGACTTTCCTTGCCAATGAATATTTTTTTTCACATTTTTGAAGAAAAACATTCAATTATAGTCTGTTTCAATGAAAAATGTAAAACGAATTCAAATTAAAA
>NW_018397298.1:69494-69747 GCF_002168275.2 Theobroma umbraticum
TCTTACCAATGAATGCTTTTTTCTTCATGTTTCTTGAGATAGACATTCAATTATAATCTATTTTAATGAAATATATACAAAAATTTAACTTAAAATCAATTATGAGATCATAGAGCCATTTAAAGCGAGAAAAAAGGCATTTAGAGGAATGAGAGACTATAAATAAACTTTTCTTACCAATAAATGCTTTTTTCTTCATGTTTGTCAAGGCAAACATTCAATTATAGTTTGTTTTAAGGAACCATATAAAAAA
>NW_018397298.1:69757-70100 GCF_002168275.2 Theobroma umbraticum
AAATCAATTATGAGATTATAGAACTATTTAAAACGAGTAAGACGGCTTTTGAAAGAATTAGAGGCTATAAATAGATTTTTCTTGCCAACGAATGCTTTTTTCTTCAAGTTTCTGGAGGTTAAAATTCAATTACTATCTGTTTTTAACCAAAAATATAAAAAAAATTTAACTTAAAATCAATTATTAGATTGTAACACTACTTAAAATGAGTAATAAGGCTTTTGAAGGAACGAGAGACTATAAACGAACTTTTCTTGCCAATAAATACTTTTTTCTTCACATTTCTCAAGACGAACATTCAATTATAGTCTGTTTCAATAAAAAATGTAAAAAGATTCATCCT
>NW_018397298.1:70118-70285 GCF_002168275.2 Theobroma umbraticum
TAAAACTATTTAAAATGAGTAAAAAGGCTTTCGAAGGAATGAAAAATAATATATGGACTTTTCTTACCAATAAATGCTTCTTTCTTCACTTTTCTCAAGGTAAACATTCAATTACAGTCTATTTTAACAAAAAATGTAAAAAATTCAACTTAAAATCAATTATGAGA
>NW_018397298.1:70295-70421 GCF_002168275.2 Theobroma umbraticum
ATTTAAAACGAGTAAAATGACTTTTGAAGGACTGAGAGACTATAAGAAGACTTTTCTTGTCAATGAATGCTTTATCTTCATGTTTCTCAATACAAACATTCAATTATAGTCTGTTTTAACAAAAAA
>NW_018397298.1:70656-70802 GCF_002168275.2 Theobroma umbraticum
GATTATAGAACCATTTAAAGCGAGTAATAAGGCTTTTGAAGGAATCGGAAGCTAGAAATAGACTTTTCTTGCCAACGAATGTATTTTTCTTCAAGTTTTTAGAGCTAAACATTCAATTATTGTCTGTTTTTAACTAAAAATGTAAA
>NW_018397298.1:71085-71251 GCF_002168275.2 Theobroma umbraticum
TAAAACCATTTAAAATGAGTAAAAAGGCTTTCGAAGGAATGAGAAACTATATATGGACTTTTTCTTACCAATAACTACTTTTTCTTGACGTTTCTTAAGGTAGACATTGAATTATAGTCTGTTTTAATGAAAAATATAAAAAAAAATCAACTTAAAATCACTTATG
>NW_018397298.1:71261-71397 GCF_002168275.2 Theobroma umbraticum
ACCATTTAAAATGAGTAAAACGGCATTTAAAGGAATGGGAGACTATATATGGACTTCTCTTACCAATGAATGCTTCTTTCTTCATGTTTCTTGAGGTAGACATTCAATTATAGTATGTTTTAACGAAAAATGTAAA
>NW_018397298.1:71497-71651 GCF_002168275.2 Theobroma umbraticum
AGTAATAAGGCTTTTGAAGGAATCTGAGGCTATAAATAGACTTTTCTTGCCAACGAATGCATTTTTCTTCAATTTTCTGAAGGTAAACTTTCAATTATTGTCTATTTTTAACCAAAAATGTATAAAAAATTTAACTTAAAATCAATTATTAGAT
>NW_018397298.1:71661-71857 GCF_002168275.2 Theobroma umbraticum
TTTAAAACGAGTAATAAGGCTTTTGAAGGAAAGAGAGACTATAAACGGACTTTCCTTGCCAATGAATACTTTTTTCTTTACATTTTTCAAGAAAGACATTCAATTATAGTCTCTTTCAATGAAAAATGTGAAACGAATTCAAATTAAAATCAATTTGGAGATTATAAAACTGTTTAAAGTGAGTAATAAAGCCTTT
>NW_018397298.1:71937-72046 GCF_002168275.2 Theobroma umbraticum
TTACCAATGAATGCTTTTTTCTTCATGTTTTTTCAGGTAGATATTCAGTTATAGTCTATTTTAAGGAGAAATGAACAAAAATTCAACTTAAAATCAATTATGAGATCAT
>NW_018397298.1:72056-72193 GCF_002168275.2 Theobroma umbraticum
AAAACGAGTAAAAAGGCTTTTGAAGGAATGAGAGCCTATAAATGGACCTTTCTTACCAATGAATGCTTATTTCTTCATGTTTCTCGAGGCAGATATTTAATTATAGTCTGTTTTAAGGAACCATATAAAAAAATTCA
>NW_018397298.1:72203-72380 GCF_002168275.2 Theobroma umbraticum
AATTATGAGATTATAGAACCATTTAAATCGAGTAATAAGGCTTTTGAAAGGAATCAGAGGCTAGAAATAGACTTTTCTTGTCAACGAATGCATTTTTCTTCAAGTTTATGGAGGTAAACATGAAATTATTATCTGTTTTTAACCAAAAATGTAAAAAAAATTCAACTTAAAATCAAT
>NW_018397298.1:72423-72711 GCF_002168275.2 Theobroma umbraticum
AGACAATAAACGGACATTCCTTATCAATGAATACTTTTTTCTTCACATTTCTCAAGACAAATATTCAATTATAGTCTGTTTCAATAAAAAATGAAAAAAGATTCAACCTAAAATTAATTATTAGATCATAAAACTATTTAAAATAAGTAAAAAAACTTTCGAAGGAATGGAAAACTATATATGAACTTTTCTTACCAAGGAATGCTTTTTCTTCACATTTCTTAAGGTAGACACTCAATTATAGTCTGTTTTAATGAAAAATATAAAAAAATTCAACTTAAAATCACT
>NW_018397298.1:72884-73009 GCF_002168275.2 Theobroma umbraticum
TTTAAAACGACTAAAATGACTTTTGAAGGACTGAGAAACTATAAGTGGACTTTTCTTGCCAATGAATGCTTTTATCTCCACATTTCTCAAGGCGGACGATCAATTATAGTCTATTTTAACAAAAA
>NW_018397298.1:73019-73224 GCF_002168275.2 Theobroma umbraticum
AATTCAACTTAAAATCAATTATGAGATTATAGAACCATTTAAAGGGAGTAATAAGGCTTTTGAAGGAATCGGAGGCTATAAATAGACTTTTCATACCAACGAATGCATTTTTCTTCAAGTTTCTGGAGGTAAACATTTAATTATTGTCTATTTTTAACCAAAAATGTAAAAAAAAATTCAACTTAAAATCAATTATTAGATTATA
>NW_018397298.1:73324-73479 GCF_002168275.2 Theobroma umbraticum
GACTATAATTGAATGTTTGCCTTGACAAACATAAAAAAAAAGCATTCATTAGTAAGAAAAGTCCATTTATTGTCTTTCATTTCTTCAAAAGCCTTTTTACTCATTTTAAATGGCTTTATGATCTCGTAATTGATTTTAAGTTGAATTTTTTTACA
>NW_018397298.1:73489-73728 GCF_002168275.2 Theobroma umbraticum
AAACAGACTATAATTGAATGTCTACCTTAAAAAATATGAAGAAAAAAGCATTCATTGGTAAGAAAAGTCTATATATAGTCTCTCATTTCTTTAAAGGCTTTATTACTCACTTTAAATGGTTTTATAATCTCTGAATTGATTTTAATTTGAATTCGTTTTACATTTTTCATTAAAACAGACTATAATTGAATGTCCTTTTGAAAAATGTGATGAAAAAAGCATTCATTGGCAAGAAAAGT
>NW_018397298.1:73979-74069 GCF_002168275.2 Theobroma umbraticum
ATAATTGATTTTAAGTTAAATTTTTTTATATTTTTTGTTAAAATGGACTATAATTGGATGTTTGCCTCGAGAAACATGAAGAAAAAGCAT
>NW_018397298.1:74079-74229 GCF_002168275.2 Theobroma umbraticum
GAAAAGTCCATATATGGTTTTCCATTCATTCGAAAGCCTTTCTACTCATTTTAAATAGTTTTATGATCTCATAATTGATTTTGGGTTAAATCTTTTTACATTTTTCATTGAAACAGACTATAATTGAATGTCCGTCTTGAGAAACATGAA
>NW_018397298.1:74370-74535 GCF_002168275.2 Theobroma umbraticum
TTCAAAAGCCTTATTACTCATTTTAAATAGTTTTATAATCTAATAATTAATTTTTAGTTGAATTTTTTTTAAATTTTTAGTTAAAACAGATAATAATTGAATGTTTACCTTTAAAAACTTGAAGAAAAATGCATTCGTTGGCAAGAAAAGTCTATTTATAGCCTC
>NW_018397298.1:74562-74686 GCF_002168275.2 Theobroma umbraticum
CTTTAAATGGTTCTATAATCTCATAATTAATTTTAAGTTGAATTTTTTTATATGGTTCCTTAAAACAGAATATAATTGAATGTCTGCCTTGAGAAAGATGAAGCAAAAAGCATTCATTGCTGAG
>NW_018397298.1:74696-74794 GCF_002168275.2 Theobroma umbraticum
TTATAGTCTCTCATTCCTTCAAAAGCCTTTTTACTCGTTTTAAATGACTTCATGATCTCATAATTGATTTTAAGTTGAATTTTTTTACCTTTTTCATT
>NW_018397298.1:74804-74987 GCF_002168275.2 Theobroma umbraticum
ATAGTATCTCATTCCTTTAAAGGCTTTATTACTCACTTTAAATGGTTTTATAATCTCGAAATTGATTTTAATTTGAATTCGTTTTACATTTTTCAATGAAAAAGACTACAATTGAATGTCCTTCTTGAAAAACGTGAAGAAAAAAGTATTCATTGGCAAGGAAAGTCTGTTTATAGTCTCCCA
>NW_018397298.1:75173-75322 GCF_002168275.2 Theobroma umbraticum
ACTCGTTTTAAATAGTTTTATAATCTAATAATTAATTTTAAGTTGAATTCTTTTTACATTTTTAGTTAAAACAGATAATAATTGAATGTTTACCACCAAAAACTTAAAGAAAAATGCATTCGTTGGTAAGAAAAGTCTATTTATAGCCT
>NW_018397298.1:75454-75854 GCF_002168275.2 Theobroma umbraticum
AAGAAAAAAGTACTCATTTGTAAGAAAAGTTCATATGTAGTTTTTCATTTTTTCGAAAGCCTTTTTAACCATTTAAAATGGTTTTATGATCTCATAATTGATTTTAGAATGAATCTTTTTACATTTTTCATTGAAACAAACTATAATTGAATGTTTGTCTTGAGAAATGTGAAGAAAAAAATATTCATTGGCAAGAAAAGTTCGTTTATAGTCTCTCATTCCTTCAAAAGCCTTATTACTCATTTGAAATGGTTTTATAATCTAATAATTAATTTTAAGTTAAATTTTTTTATATTTTCGATTAAAAACAGAAAATAATTGAATGTTTACCTCTAGAAACTTGAAAAAAAATGCATTCGTTGGCAAGAAAAGTCTATTTATAGCCTCTGATTCCTTCAAA
>NW_018397298.1:75954-76177 GCF_002168275.2 Theobroma umbraticum
AACCATTTAAAACGAGTAAAATGACTTTTGAAGGAATGAGAGACTATAAGTGGAGTTTTCTTGCTAATGAACGCTTTTATCATCATATTTCTCAAGGCAGACATCCAATTGTAGTCTGTTTTAACAAAAAATATAAAAAAATTTAACTTAAAATCAATTACGAGATTATAGAATCATTTAAAGCGAGTAATAAGGCTTTCGAAGGAATCGGAGGCTATAAATA
>NW_018397298.1:76187-76458 GCF_002168275.2 Theobroma umbraticum
GCCAACGATTGCATTTTTCTTCACATTTCTTCAAGTAAACATTCAATTATTGTCTGTTTTTAAATAAAAATGTAAAAAAATTGAACTTAAAATCAATTATTAGATTATAAAATAATTTAAAATTAGTAATAAGGCTTTTGAAGGAATGAGAGACTATAAACGAACTTTCCTTACCAATGATTACTTTTGTCTTCATGTTTCTCAAGATATACATTTAATTATAGTCTGTTTCAATGAAAAATGAAAAAAAGATTCAACTTAAAATCAATTA
>NW_018397298.1:76468-76647 GCF_002168275.2 Theobroma umbraticum
AAATCATTTAAAATGAGTAAAAAGGCTTTCGAAGGAATGGGAAACTATATATAGACTTTTATTACTAATAAATGCTATTTTCTTAAACTTTCTCGAGGTAAATATTCAATTAGAGTCTGTTTTAGTGAAAAATGTAAAAAAATTCAACTTAAAATCACTTATGAGATCATAAAACCATT
>NW_018397298.1:76975-77128 GCF_002168275.2 Theobroma umbraticum
GTAAAATGACTTTTGAAGGAATAAGAGACTATAAGTGGACTTTTCTTGGCAACGAATGCTTTTATCTTCACATTTCTCAAGACAGACATTTAATTATAGTTGTTTTAATAAAAAATGTAAAAAAATTTAATTTAAAATCAATTATGAGATTAT
>NW_018397298.1:77253-77433 GCF_002168275.2 Theobroma umbraticum
TGCCAACGAATGTATTTTTCATTAAGTTTTTGTAGGTAAACATTCAATTATTGTTTGTTTTAACTAAAAATCTAACAAAAATTTAACTTAAAATTAATTAATAAATTATAAACCTATTTAAAACAAGTAATAAGGCTTTTGAAGGAATGGAAGACTATAAATGGACTTTCCTTGCCAATG
>NW_018397298.1:77446-79022 GCF_002168275.2 Theobroma umbraticum
AAAAATGTAAAACAAATTCAAATTAAAATCAATTTGGAGATTATAAAACCATTTGAAGTGAGTAATAAAGCCTTTAAAGAAATAAGAGACTATATATGGACTTTTCTTACTAATAAATGCTTGTTTCTTTACGTTTCTTAAGGTAGACATTCAATTATAATCTATTTTAATGAAAAATGTAAAAACATTCAACTTAAAATCAATTATGAGATCATAAAGCCATTTAAAACGAGTAAAAAGGCTTTTGAAGGAATAAGAGACTATAAATGGACTTTTCTTATCAATGAATGCTTTTTTTTTCATCTTTCTTAAGGCACACATTCAATTATAGTCTGTTTTAAGAAACCATATAAAAAAATTCAACTTAAAAAATTCAATTATAGAAGCATTTAAAGCGAGTAATAAGGCTTTTGAAGGAATCAGAAGCTATAAATAGACTTTTCTTGCCAAAAAATGTATTTTTCTTCAAGTTTCTGGAGGTAAACATTTAATTATTGTCCATTCTTAACCAAAAATGTAAAAAAAAAAAATTTAACTTCAAATCAATTATTAGATTATAAAACTATTTAAAACGAGTAATAAGGTTTTTGAAGGAATGAAAGACTATAAACGGACTTTCCTTGCCAACGAATACTTTTTTCTTCAAGTTTGTCAAGATGGACATTCAATTATAGTCTGTTTCAATGAAAAATGTAAAAAGATTCAACCTAAAATCGACTATGAGATCATAAAACCATTTAAAATGAGTAAAAAGGCTTTCAAAGGAATGGAAAACTATATATAGACTTTTCTTACCAATGAATGCTTGTTTTTTCATATTTCTCAAGGTAGACATTCAATTATAGTCGGTTTTAATGAAAAATGTAAAAAAATTAAACTGAAAATCACTTATGAGATCATAAAACCATTTAAAATGAGTAAAACGACATTTGAAGGAATGAGAGATTATATATGGACTTCTCTTACCAATGAATGCTTCTTTCTTCACGTTTCTCGAGGTAGACACTCAATTATAGTCTGTTTTAGCAAAAAATATAAAAAAATTCAACTTAAAATAAATTATGAGATCGTAAAACTATTTAAAATAAGTAAAACGACTTTTGAAGGACTAAGAGACTATAAGTGGACTTTTCTTGCCAATCAATCTTTTTTCTTCACATTTCTCAAGGCAGACATCCAATTATAGTCTGTTTTAACAAAAAATATAAAAAAATTCAACTTAAAATCAATTACACAATTATAGAACCATTGATGGCGAGTAATAAGGCTTTTGAAGAAATCGGAGCCTCTAAATAGTCTTTTCTTGCCAACAAATGCATTTTTCTTCAAGTTTCTGGAGGTAAACATTCAATTATTGTATGTTCTTAACCAAAAATGTAAAAAAAATTCAACTTAAAATCAATTATTAGATTATAAAATAATTTCAAACGAGTAATAAGGCTTTTGAAGGAATAAGAGACTATAAACGGACTTTCCTTACCAATGAATAAATTTTTCTTTACGTTTCTCAAGACAAACATTCAATTATAGCCTGTTTCAATGAAAAATGTAAAAAGATTCAACCTAAAATCGATTA
>NW_018397298.1:79032-79490 GCF_002168275.2 Theobroma umbraticum
AAACCATTTAAAAAGAGTAAAAAGGCTTTCGAAGGAATGGAAAACCATATATAGACTTTTCTAACCAATGAATGCTTTTTTCTTCATATTTCTCGAGGTAGACATTCAATTATAGTCTGTTTTAATGAAAAATGTAAAAAAAATTCAACTTAAAATCACGTATGAGATCATAAAGCTATTTAAAATGAGTAAAACGATATTTGAAGGAATGGGAGACTATATATAGACTTCTCTTACCAATGAATATTTTTTCTTCACGTTTCTCGAGGTAGATATTCAATTATAGTCTATTTTAACAAAAAAAGTAAAAACATTTTACTTAAAATTAATTATGAGATCATGAAACCATTAAAAACCAGTAAAATGACTTTTGAAGGAATGAGAGATTATAAGTGAACTTTTCTTGCCAATGAATGCTTTTACCTTCATATTTCTCAAGGCAGACATTTAATTATAGT
>NW_018397298.1:79500-79992 GCF_002168275.2 Theobroma umbraticum
AAAAAATGTAAAAAAATTCAACTTAAAATCAATTATGAGATTATAGAACCATTGATAGCGAGTAATAAGGCTTTTGAAGGAATCGGAGGCTATAAATAGACTTTTCTTCCAAACGAATGCATTTTTCTTTAAGTTTCTAGTAGTAAACATTCAATTATTGTCTGTTTTAAATAAAAATGTAAAAAAAATTAACTTAAAATTAATTATTAGATTATAAAACTATTTAAAATGAGTAAGAAGACTTTTGAAGGAATGGGAGACTATAAACGGACTTTCCTTGCCAATGAATAATTTTTTCTTCACATTTTTTAAGAAAGACATTGAATTATAGTCTATTTCAAGGAAAAATATAAAACAAATTCAAACTAAAATCAATTTGGAGATTATAAAATCGTTTAAAGTGAGTAATAAAGCCTTTAAAGGAATGAGAGACTATACATAGACTTTTCTTACCAATGAATGCTTTTTTCTTCATGTTTCTTGAGGTAAACA
>NW_018397298.1:80002-80251 GCF_002168275.2 Theobroma umbraticum
ATCTATTTTAATGAAAAATGTATAAAAATTCATGTTAAAATTAATTATGAGATCATAAAGCCATTTAAAACGAGTAATAAGGCTTTTGAAGGAATCAGAGGCTATAAATAGACTTTTCTTGCCAATGAATGCATTTTTTTCAAGTTTCTGACAGTAAACATTTAATTATTGTCTATTTTTAACCAAAAATGTAAGAAAAATTCAACTTAAAATCAATTATTAGATTATAAAACTATTTAAAATGAGTAA
>NW_018397298.1:80351-81673 GCF_002168275.2 Theobroma umbraticum
AGAGACTATATATGGACTTCTCCTACCAATGAATGCTTCTATTTTCATGTTTCTTAAGGCAGAGACTCAATTATAGTCTATTTTAATAAAAAATGTAAAAAAATTCAACTTAGAATCAATTATGAGATCATAAAACTATTTAAAACGAGTAAAACAACCTTTGAAGGAATGAGAGACTATAAGTTGACTTTTCTTATCAATTAATACTTTTATCTTCATATTTCTCAAGGTAAAATTCAATTATAGTCTGTTTTAACAAAAAATGTAAAAAAAGTCAATTTAAAATCACTTATGAGATAATAAAACTATTTAAAATGAGTAAAACAGTATTTTAAGGAATGAGAGGCTATATATGGACTTCTCTTACCAATGAATGCTTCTTTCTTCACGTTTATTGAGGCAGATATTCAATTCTAGTCTGTTTTAACAAAAAATGTAAAAAAATTTAACTTAACATCAATTATGAGATCATAAAACCATTTAAAACGAGTAAAACAACTTTTGAAGCAATGAGAGACTATAAGTGAACTTTTGTTACCAATGAATGCTTTTATCTTCACATTTCTCGAGGCAGACAATCAATTATAGTCTGTTTCAATAAAAAATATAAAAAAATTCATCTTAAAATCAATTACGAGATTATAGAACCATTTAAAGCGAGTAATAAGGCTTTTGAAGAAATCGGAGGCTATAAATAGACTTTCCTTGCCAACAATTTCATTTTTCTTCAAGTTTCTGGATGTAAACATTCAATTATTATCTGTTTTTAACCAAAAATGTAAAAAAATTCAACTTAAAATCAATTATTAGATTATAAAATAATTTAGAATGAGTAATAAGGCTTTTGAAGGAATGAGAGACTATAAACGGACTTTCCTTGCCAATGAATACTTTTTTCTTCACATTTCTTAGGATAAACATTCAATTATAGTCTGTTTCAATGAAAAATGGAAAAAGATTCAACCTAAAATCAATTATGAGATCATAAAACCATTTGAAATGAGTAAAAAGGCTTTTGAAGGTATGTAAAACTATATATAGACTTTTCTTACCAATGAATACATTTTTCTTCATGTTTCTCATGGTAGACATTCAATTATAGTCTGTTTTAATGAAAAATGTAAAAAAGTTCAACTTAAAATCACTTATGAGATCATAAAACCATTTAAAATGAGTAAAACGGCATTTCAAGGAATAAGAGACTATGTATGGGCTTCTCGTACCATTGAATGCTTTTTTCTTCACGTGTCTTGAGCCAGACATTCAATTATAGTCTATTTTAATGAAAAATGTAATAAAACTCAACTTAAAATCAATTATGA
>NW_018397298.1:81773-83013 GCF_002168275.2 Theobroma umbraticum
ACATTCAATTATAGTTTGTTTTAATAAAAAATATAAAAAAATTCAACTTAATATCAATTATGAGATTATAGAACCATTTAAAGTGAGTAATAAGGCTTTTGAAAGAATCGGAGGCTATAAATTGACTTTTCTTGCCAACGAATGCATTTTTCTTTAAGTTTTTGGAGGTAAACATTCAATTATTGTCTATTTTAACCAAAAATGCAAAACAAATTCGACTTAAAATTAATTATTAGATTATAAAACTATTTAAAACGAGTAATAAGGCTTTTGAAGGAATGGGAAACTATAAACGGACTTTTCTTGCCAATGAATCCTTTTTCTTTATGTTTTTCAAGAAGGACATTCAATTATAATCTGTTTCAATGAAAAATGTAAAACGAATTCAAATTAAAATCAATTTGGAAATTATAAAACCATTTAAAGTGAGTAATAAAACCTTTTAAGGAATAGAAGACTATATATAGACTTTTCTTACCAATGAATGCTTTTTTGTTCATGTTTCTTGAGGTCAACATTCAATTATAATCTATTTTAATAAAAAATGTAAAACAATTCAACTTAAAATCAATTATGAGATTCTAAAGCCATTTAAAACGAGTAAAAAGGCTTTTGAACGAATGAGAGACTATAAATGGACTTTTCTTACCAATGAATGCTTTTTTCTTCATGTTTCTCGAGGCAGACATTCAATTATAGTCTGTTTTAAGGAACCATATAAAAAAATTCAACTTAAAATCAATTATAAGACTATAGAACCATTTAAAGCAATTAATAAGGCTTTTGAAGGAATCAGAGGCTACAAATAGACTTTTCTTGCCAACAAATGCATTTTTCTTCAAGTCTCTAGAGGTAAACATTCAATTATTGTGTGTTTTTAACCAAAACTGTAAAAAAAATTCAACTTAAAATCAATTATTAGATTATAAGACTATTTAAAACGAGTAATAAGGCTTTTGAAGGAATACGAGACTATAAATGGACTTTTCTTACCAATGAATACTTTTTTCTTCACGTTTCTCAGGACGAACATTCAATTATAGTCTGTTTCAATAAAAAATGTAAAAAGATTCATCCTAAAATCAATTATGAGATCATAAAGCTATTTAAAATGAGTAAAAAAGCTTTCGAAGGAATGAAAAAGTATATATGGACTTTTCTTACCAATGAATGCCTCTTTCTTCACATTTCTCAAGGAAAACATTTAATTATAATCTGTTTTAACAAAAAATGTAAAAAA
>NW_018397298.1:83023-83139 GCF_002168275.2 Theobroma umbraticum
AAATCAATTACGAGATCATAAAACTATTTAAAACGAGTAAACCGACTTTTGAAGGACTGAGAGACTATAAGTGGACTTTTCTTACTAATGAATGCTTTTATCTTCACATTTCTTAA
>NW_018397298.1:83168-83262 GCF_002168275.2 Theobroma umbraticum
CAATTATGAGATTATAGAACCATTAAAAGTGAGTAATAAGGCTTTTGAAGGAATCAGACACTATAAATAGACTTTTCTTGCCAACGAATGCATT
>NW_018397298.1:83272-83662 GCF_002168275.2 Theobroma umbraticum
TTTTTAGAGGTAAACATTCAATTATTGTCTGTTTTTAACCAAAAATGTAAAAAAAATTCTACTTAAAATCAATTATTAAATTATAAAACTATTTAAAACTTGTAATAAGGCTATTGAAGGAATGGAAGGCTACAAACGGACTTTCCTTGCCAATGAATACTTTTTTTTCATGTTTCTAAAGACGAACATTGAATTATAGTTTGTTTTAATGAAAAATGTAAAAAGATTCAACCTAAAATCGATTATAAGATCATAAAACCATTTAAAATGAGTAGAAAGGCTTTTGAAGGAATGGGAACCTATATATGGACTTTTCTTACCAATGAATGCTTTTTCTTGATATTTTTCAAAGTAGACATTGAATTATAGTCTGTTTTAATAAAAAAATAT
>NW_018397298.1:83672-83746 GCF_002168275.2 Theobroma umbraticum
AACTTAAAATCACTTATGAGATCATAAAACCATTTAAAATAAGTAACACGGCATTTGAAGGAATGAGAGATTAT
>NW_018397298.1:83756-84036 GCF_002168275.2 Theobroma umbraticum
CTCTTACCAATGAATGCTTCTTTCTTCATGTTTCTTGAAGTAGACATTCAATTATAGTCTGTTTTATCAACAAATGTAAAAATATTTAACTTAAAATCAATTATGAGATTATAAAACAATTTAAAACGAGTAAAATGACTTTTGAAGTAATGAGAAACTATAAGTGGACTTTTCTTGCCAATGAATGCTTAAACATTCAATTATTGTGTGTTTTTAACCAAAAATGTAAAAAAAATTCAACTTAAAATCACTTTTTAGATTATAAAACTATTTAAAACGA
>NW_018397298.1:84046-84351 GCF_002168275.2 Theobroma umbraticum
TTTTGAAGGAATGGGAGACTATAAACGGACCTTCCTTGCCAATAAATACTTTTTTCTTCATGTTTCTTAAGACGGATATTCAATTATAATTTGTTTCAATGAAAAGTGTAAAAAGATTCATCCTAAAATCAATTATGAGATCATAAAACTATTTAAAATGAGTAAAAAGGCTTGCGAAGGAATGAAAAACTATATATAGACTTTTCTTACGAAAGAATGCTTTTTTCTTCACGCTTCTCGAGGTAGACATTCAATTATAGTCTGCTTTAATGAAAAATGTTAAAAAATTCAACTTAAAATCACTT
>NW_018397298.1:84361-84518 GCF_002168275.2 Theobroma umbraticum
AAAACCATTTAAAATGAGTAAAACGGTATTTAAAGAAATGGGAGACTATATATGGACTTCGCTTACCAAAGAATGCTTCTTTCTTCAAGTTTCTCAAGGTAGATATTTAATTATAGTCTGATTTAACAAAAATGTAAAAAAATTCAACTTAAAATCA
>NW_018397298.1:84528-84734 GCF_002168275.2 Theobroma umbraticum
CATAAAACTATTTAAAATGAGTAAAACGACTTTTAAAGGAATGAGAGACTATAAGTGGACTTGTCTTGCTAATAAATGCTTTTATCTTCACATTTCTCCAAGCAAACATTCAATTATAGTCTATTTTAACAAATAATATAAAAAATTCAACATAAATTCAATTATGAGATTATAGAACCATTTAAAGCGAGTAATAAGGCTTTTGA
>NW_018397298.1:85047-85207 GCF_002168275.2 Theobroma umbraticum
TAAAACTATTTAAAATGAGTAATAAAGCTTTTGAAGGAATGAGAGACTATAAACAAACTTTCCTTGCCAATGAATACTTTTTTCTTCACATTTCTTATGATAAACATTCAATTATAATTTGTTTCAATGAAAAATGTAAAAAGATTCAACTTAAAATCAA
>NW_018397298.1:85217-85327 GCF_002168275.2 Theobroma umbraticum
ATAAAACCATTTAAAATGAGTAGAAAGGCTTTCGAAGGAATGGAAAACTATATATGGACTTTTCTTACCATTGAATGCTTTTTCTTCACATTTCTCAAGGTAGACATTCA
>NW_018397298.1:85337-85438 GCF_002168275.2 Theobroma umbraticum
GTTTTAATGAAAAAAGTAAAAAAAATTCAACTTAAAATCACTTATGAGATCATAAAACCGTTTAAAATGAGTAAAATGGCATTTGAAGGAATGTAAGACTA
>NW_018397298.1:85448-85572 GCF_002168275.2 Theobroma umbraticum
TCTCTTACCAATGAATGTTTCTTTCTTCATGTTTCTCATAACAGAAATTCAATTATTGTCTGCGTTAACCAAAAATGTAAAAAAATTCAACTTAAAATCAATAATGAGATCATAAAACCATTTA
>NW_018397298.1:86001-86120 GCF_002168275.2 Theobroma umbraticum
ATTCAACTTAAATTCAATTATTAGATTATAAAACTATTTACAACGAGTAATAAGGCTTTTAGAGGAATGGCAGACTATAAACAGACTTTCCTTGCTAGTGAATACTTTTTTCTTCATGT
>NW_018397298.1:86130-86401 GCF_002168275.2 Theobroma umbraticum
AGACATTCAATTATAATCTGTTTCAATGAAAAATGTAAAAAGATTCAACCCAAAATCAATTATGAGATCATAAAACTATTTAAAATGAGTATAAAGGCTTTCGAAGGAATGGGAAACTTTATATGGACTTCTCTTACCAATGAATGCTTTTTCTTCATGTTTCTCGAGGCTAGCATTCAATTATAGTCTGTTTTAACGAATAATGTAAAAAATACACCTTAAAATTAATTATGAGATCATAAAACCATTTAAAACGAGTAAAACGACTTTT
>NW_018397298.1:86553-86793 GCF_002168275.2 Theobroma umbraticum
GTAATAAGGCTTTTGAAGGAATCGGAGGCTATAAATAGACTTTTCTTGCCAACGTATGCATTTTCCTTTAAGTTTCTGACGGTAAACATTCAATTATTGTCTGTTTTAAATAAAAATATAAAAACAATTTAACTTAAAATTAATTATTAGAATATAAAACTATTTAAAACGAGTAAGAACGCTTTTGAAGGAATAGGAGACTATAAACGGACTTTCTTTGGCAATGAATAGTTTTTTCTT
>NW_018397298.1:86843-86955 GCF_002168275.2 Theobroma umbraticum
AATGAAAAATGTAAAACGAATTCAAATTAAAATCAATTTGGAGATTATAAAACCGTTAAAAGTGAGTAACAAAGCCTTTAAAGGAATGAGAGACTATATATAGACTTTTCTT
>NW_018397298.1:86994-87163 GCF_002168275.2 Theobroma umbraticum
AAAATGTACAAAAATTCAACTTAAAATTAATTATGAGATCATAAAGCTATTTAAAACAAGTAAAAAGGCTTTTGAAGGAATGAGAGACTACAACTGGACTTTTCTTACCAATGAAAGTTTTTTCTTCACGTTTCTCAAGGCAGACATTCAATTATAGTCTGTTTTAATT
>NW_018397298.1:87173-87363 GCF_002168275.2 Theobroma umbraticum
AAAAATTCAACTTAAAATCAATTATGAGATTATCAAACAATTTAAAATGAGTAGAGAGGCTTTTGAAGGAATGAGAAACTATATATGGACTTTTCTTACCAATGAATGCCTTTTCTTCATATTTTTCTTGATAGATATTCAATTATAGTTTGTTTTAACAAAAAATGTAAAAAAATTCATCTTAAATTCA
>NW_018397298.1:87790-87920 GCF_002168275.2 Theobroma umbraticum
AAACGAATGCATTTTTCTTCAAGTCTCTAGAGGTAAACATTCAATTATTGTCTATTTTGAACCAAAAATGTAAAAAAATTGAACTTAAATTCAATTATTAGATTATAAAACTATTTAAACCGAGTAATAA
>NW_018397298.1:87930-88065 GCF_002168275.2 Theobroma umbraticum
ATTAGATCATAAAACCATTTAAAATGAGTAGAAAGGCTTTTAAAGGAATGGAAAACTATATATGGACTTTTCTTACCAATGATGCTTTTTCTTCATGTTTCTCGAGCAAAACATTCAACTATTGTCTGTTTTAAT
>NW_018397298.1:88165-88285 GCF_002168275.2 Theobroma umbraticum
TGGCAAGGAAAGTCCGTTTATAGTCTCCTATTCCTTCAAAAGCCTTATTACTCGATTTAAATAGTTTTAGAATCTAATAATTGAATTTAAGTTCAATTTTTTTTACATTTTTGGTTCAAA
>NW_018397298.1:88862-88953 GCF_002168275.2 Theobroma umbraticum
TGAATTTAAGATGAATTTTTTTACATTTTTTGTTAAAACAAACTATAATTGAATGTCTGACTTGAGAAATGTGAAGATAAAAGCATTCATT
>NW_018397298.1:88963-89052 GCF_002168275.2 Theobroma umbraticum
GTTCACTTATAGTCTCTCATTCCTTCAAAAGCCGCTTTACTCGTTTTAAATGGTTTTATGATCTCATAATTGATTTTAAGTTGAATTTT
>NW_018397298.1:89136-89497 GCF_002168275.2 Theobroma umbraticum
AACATGATGAAAGAAACATTCATTGGTAAGAGAAGTCCATATATAGTCTTACAATCCTTCAAATGCCGTTTTACTCATTTTAAAAGGTTTTATGATCTAATAAGTGATTTTAAGTTTTTTTTTTATATTTTTTATTAAAACAGACTATAATTGAATGTCTACCAAGAAAAATATGAAGAAAAAGCATTCATTGGTAAGAAAAGTCCATATATAGTTTCCCATTTCTTCGAAAGCCTTTGTACTTATTTTAAATAGTTTTATGATCTCATAATTGATTTTGGGTTGAATCTTTTTATATTTTTCATTAAAACAGACTATAATTGAATGTCCATCTTGAGAAACATGAAGAAAAAAGTATTCA
>NW_018397298.1:89559-89837 GCF_002168275.2 Theobroma umbraticum
TACTCGTTATAAATAGTTTTATAATCTAATAATTGAATTTAAGTTGAATTTTGTTTACATTTTTGGTTAAATATAGACAATAATTGAATGTTTAGCTCTAGAAACTTGAAGAAAAATACATTCATTGGCAAGAAAAGTCTATTTATAGCCTCCGATTCCTTCAAAAACGTTATTACTCGCTTTAAATGGTTCTATAATCTCATAATTGAATTTAGGTTGAATTTATTTACATTTTTTGTTAAAATAGAATATAATTGAATGTCTGCCTTGAGAAGGGT
>NW_018397298.1:89847-90093 GCF_002168275.2 Theobroma umbraticum
GCATTCATTGGCAAGAAAAGTCCACTTATAGTCTCTCATTCCTTCAAAAGTCAATTTACTTGTTTTAAATAATTTTATGATCCCATTATTGATTTTAAGTTGAATTTTTTAATATTTTTTGTAAAAACAGACTATAATTGAATGTTTGCCTCGAGAAATATGAAGAAAGAAGCATTCATTGGTAAGAAAAGCCCATATATAGTTTTCCATTCCTTCGAAAGCCTTTTTACTCATTTTAAATGGTTT
>NW_018397298.1:90193-90485 GCF_002168275.2 Theobroma umbraticum
TCTATTTATAGCCTCTGATTCCTTCAAAAGCCTTATTACTCGTTTTAAATAGTTCTATAATCTCATAATTGAATTTAGGATGAATTTTTTTTCATTTTTTGTTAAAACAGACTATAATTGAATGTCTGACTTGAGAAATGTGAAGATAAAAACATTCATTGGCAAGAAAAGTCTACTTATAGTCTCTCATTCCTTTAAAAGTCATTTTACTCGTTTTAAATAGTTTTATGATCTCATTATTGATTTTAAGTTGAATTTTTTTACATTTTTTGGTAAAACAGACTATAATTGA
>NW_018397298.1:90771-91017 GCF_002168275.2 Theobroma umbraticum
ATAAGTGATTTTAAGTTGAATTTTTTTACATTTTTCATTAAAACAGACTATAATCGAATGTCTACCTCAAGAAACATGAAGAAAAAGCATTCATTGTTAAGAAAAGTCCATATATAGTTTCTCATTCCTTCAAAAGCCTTTCTACTTATTTTAAATAGTTTTATGATCTCATAATTGATTTTTGGTTGAATCTTTTTATATTTTTCATTAAAACAGACTATAATTGAATGTTCATCTTGAGAAACA
>NW_018397298.1:91210-91373 GCF_002168275.2 Theobroma umbraticum
AAAATACATTCGTTGGCAAGAAAAGTTTATTTATAGCCTCCGATTCCTTCAAAAACGTTATTACTCCCTTCAAATGGTTCTATAATCTCATAATTGAATTTAGGTTTGTTTTACATTTTTTGTTAAAATAGAATATAATTGAATGTCTGCCTTGAGAAGGGTG
>NW_018397298.1:91803-91961 GCF_002168275.2 Theobroma umbraticum
ATTTTTTTACATTTTTCATTAAAACAGACAATAATTGAATGTCTACATCGAGAAACGTGAAGAAAAAAATTTCATTCGTAAGAAAGGTCTAGTTATAGTCTCTTATTTCTTGAAAAGCCTTTTTACTTGTTTTAAATAGCTTTATGATCTCATAATTG
>NW_018397298.1:92252-94236 GCF_002168275.2 Theobroma umbraticum
GTATTCATTGGCAAAGAAAGTCCGTTTATAGTCTCCTATTCCTTCAAAAGCCTTCTTACTCGTTTTAAATAGTTTTATAATCTAATAATTAATTTTAAGTTAATTTTTTTTATATTTAGTTAAAACAGATAATAATTGAATGTTTACCGCTAGAAACTTAAAGAGAAATGTATTAGTTGGCAAGAAAAGTCTATTTATAGCCTCCGATTCTTTCAAAAGCCTTATTACTCGCTTTAAATACTTCTATAATCTCATAATTGATTTTAAGTTGAATTTTTTTATATTTTTTGTTAAAACAGACTATAAGTGAATGTCTGCCTTGAGAAATGTGAAGATAAAAGCATTCATTGGCAAGAAAAGTCCACTTATACTCTCTCATTCCTTCAAAAGTGATTTTACTCGTTTTAAATGGTTTTATGATCTCATAATTGATGTTAAGTTAAATTTTTTACATTTTTCATTAAAACAGACTATAATTGAATGTCTGCCTCGAGAAACATGATGAAAGAAACATTCATTGGTAAGAGAAGTCCATATATAGTCTTACATTCCTTCAAATGCCGTTTTACTCATTTTAAAAGGTTTTATGATCTCATAAGAAATTTTAAGTTGAATTTTTTTATATTTTTTATTAAAACAGACTATAATTGAATGTCTACCAACAGAAACATAAAGAAAAAACATTCATTGGTAAGAAAAGTCCATATATAGTTTCCCATTCCTTTGAAAGCCTTTCTACTCATTTTAAATAGTATTATGATCTCATAATTGATTTTGGGTTCAATCTTTTTACATTTTTTATTAAAACAGACTATAATTGAATGTCCATCTTGAGAAACTTGAAGAAAAAAGTATTCATTGGCAAGGAGAGTCCATTTATAGTCTCTCATTCCTTCACAAGCCTTATTACTCGTTGTAATTAATTTTATAATCTAATAATTGAATTTAAGTTGAATTTTTTTTACATTTTTTGTTAAAAATAGATAATAATTGAATGTTTAACTCCAGAAACTTGAAGAAAAATGCATTCGTTGGCAAGAAAAGTCTATTTATAGCCTCTGATTCCTTCAAAAGCCTTATTACTTGCTTTAAATGGTTTTATAATCTCATAATTGAATTTAAGTTGAATTTTTTTACATTTTTTCTTAAAACAGAATATAATTGAATGTCTGCCTTGAGAAGTGTGAAGATAAAAGCATTCATTGGCAAGAAGAGTCCACTTATAGTCTCTCATTCCTTCAAAAGTCGTTTTACTAGTTTTAAATGATTTTATGATCTCATTATTGATTTTAAGTTGAACTTTTTTTCATTTTTTGTTAAAATAGACTATAATTGAATGTCTACCTCGAGAAACGTGAAGAAAGAAGCATTCATTGGTAAGAGAAGTCCATATATAGTCTCTCATTCCTTCAAATGCCGTTTTGCTCATTTTAAATAATTTTATGATCTCATAAGTGATTTTAAGTTGAATTTTTTTACATTTTTCTTTAAAACAGACTATAATTGAATGTTTGCCTCAAGACACGGGAAGAAAAAAGCATTCATTGGTAAGAAAAGTCCATATATAGTCTCCCATTCCTTCAAATGCCGTTTTACTCATTTTAAATGGTTTATGATCTCATAAGTGTTTAAGTTGAATTTTTTTATATTTTTCATTAAACAGACTGTAATGAATGTCTACCTCGAGAAACATGAAAGAAAAAGAATTCATTGGTAGGAAAAGTCCTATATATAGTTTTCCATTCCTTCGAAAGCCTTTTTACGCATTTTAAATGATTTTATGATCTCATTCTTGATTTTAGGTTGAATCTTTTTAAATTTTTTATTGAAACAGACTATAATTGAATATTTACCTCTCTAAACTTGAAGAAAAATGCGTTCGTTTGCACAAAAAGTCTATTTATAGCCTCTGATTCCTTCAAAATCTTTTTTACTTATTTTAAATGGTTCTATAATCTCATAATTGATTTTAAGTTGAATTTTT
>NW_018397298.1:94246-95661 GCF_002168275.2 Theobroma umbraticum
CCTTATAACAGACTATAATTGAATGTCTATCTCGAGAAACATAGAAACATTATCATTCATTGGTAAGAAAAGTCCATTTATAGTCTCTTATTCCTTCAAAAGCCTTTTCACTCATTTCAAATGGCTTTATGATCTCATAATTGATATTAAGTTGAATTTTTGTATATTTTTCATTCAAATAGACTATAATTGAATGTCTACGTCAAGAAATGTGAAGAAAAAAGCATTCATTGGTAAGAAAAGTCTATATATTGTCTCCCATTCCTTTAAAGGCTTTATTACTAACTTCAAACGGTTTTATAATCTCTAAATTGATTTTAATTTGAATTCGTTTTACATTTTTCACTGAAATAGACTATAATTGTATGTCTTTCTTGAAAAATGTGAAGAAAAAAGTATTCATTGGCAAGGAATGTTCGTTTATAGTCTCCCATTCTTTCAAAAGCCTTATTACTCGTTTTAAATAGTTTTATAATCTAATAATTAATTTTAAGTTGAATTTTTTTCATTTTTATTTAAAACAGACAATAATTAAATGTTTACCACCAGAAACTTAAAGAAAAATGCATTCGTTGGCAAGAAAAGTCTATTTATAGCCTCCGATTCTTTCAAAAGCCTTATTACTCGCTTTAAATGGTTCTATAATCTCATAATTGAATTTAAGTTGAATTTTTTTACATTTTTTATTAAAACAGACTATAAATGAATGTCTGCCTCGAGAAGTGTGAAGATAAAAGCATTCATTGGTAAGAAAACTCTACTTATAGTCTCTCATTCCTTCAAAAGTCGTTTTACTCGTTTTAAATGATTTTATGATCTCATTATTGATTTTCAGTTGAATTTTTTTACATTTTTTGTTAAAACAGACTATAATTGAATGTCTGGCTTAAGAAACTTGAAGAAAGAATTATTCATTGGTAAGAGAAGTACATATATAGTCTTACATTCCTTCAAATGCAGTTTTACTCATTTTAAATGGTTTTATGATCTCATACCTGATTTTAAGTTGAATTCTTTTACATTTTTCATTAAAACAGACTATAATTGAATGTCTACCTCGAGAAACATGAAGAAAAAGCATTCATAGGTAAGAAAAGTCTATATATAGGTTCTTATTCGTTCGAAAGCCATTCTACTCATTTTAAATGGTTTTATGATCTCATAATTGATTTTAGGTTGAATCTTTTTACATATTTCAATGAAACAGACTATAATTGACTGTCCGTCTTGAGAAACATGAAGAAAAAAGTATTCATTGGCAAGAAAAGTCCGTTTATTGTCTCTCATTCCTTCAAAAGCCTTACTACTCATTTTAAATAGTTTTATAATCTAATAATTCAATTTTAAGTTGAATTTTTTTTACATTTTTGGTTAAAAATAGACAATAATTAATTGTCTACCTTGAGAAGTGTGAA
>NW_018397298.1:95907-96477 GCF_002168275.2 Theobroma umbraticum
TTAATTTTTTTACATTTTTCATTAAAACAGACTATAATTGAATTTTTGCCTCAAGAAACGTGAAGTAAAAACTTTCATTGCTAAGAAAAGTCCATTTATAGTCTCTCATTCCTTCAAAAGCCTGTTTACTCGTTTTAAATGGCTTTAGGATCTCATAATTGAACTTAAGTTGAATTTTTATGTATTTTTCATTAAAACAAATTATAATTGAATGTCTACCTCAAGAAACATGAAGAAAAAAGCATTCATTGGTAAGAAAAGTATATATATAGTCTCCCATTCCCTTAAAGGCTTTGTTACTCACTTTAAACGGTTTTATAATCTCCAAATTGATTTTAATTTGAATTTGTTTTGCATTTTTCATTGAAATAGACTATAATTGAATGTCTTTCTTGAAAAATGTGAAGAAAAGAGTATTCATTGGCAAGGAATGTCCATTTATAGTCTCCCATTCCTTCAAAAGCCTTCTTACTCGTTTTAAATAGTTTTAGAATCTAATAATTAATTTTAAGTTGAATTTTTTTATATATTTTTTTAAAATAGATAATAATTGAATGTTTACCGCCAGAA
>NW_018397298.1:96577-97812 GCF_002168275.2 Theobroma umbraticum
ACTTTTTTCTTCACATTTTTCAAGAAAGACATTCAATTATAGTCTATTTCAATGTAAAATATAAAACAAAGTCAAATTAAAATCAATTTGGAGATTATAAAACTGTTTAAAGTGAGTAACAAAGCCTTTAAGGGAATGAGAGACTATATAAAGACTTTTCTTACCAATGAATGCTTTTTTCTTCATGTTTCTTCATGTTTCTTCATGTTTCATGTTTCTTGAGGTAGACACTTAAGTTCAATTATGAGATCATAAAGCCATTTAAGACGAGTAAACAGGCTTTTGAAGGAATGAGAGACTATAAATGGACTTCTCTTACCAATGAAAGTTTTTGCTTCACGTTTCTCAAGGTAAACATTCAATTATAGTCTGTTTTAATGAAAAGTGTAAAAAAATTCAACCTAAAATCAATTATGAGATCATAAAACCATTTAAAATGAGTAGAAAGGCTTTCGAAGGAATGAAAAACTATATATGGACTTTTCTTACCAATGAATGCTTCTTTCTTCATGTTTCTCGAGGCAAACATTCAATTATAGTCTGTTTTAACAAAAAATGTAAAAAAATTCAACTTAAAATCAACATTGAGATCATAAAACTATTTAAAATGAGTAAAACAACTTTTCAAGGAATGAGAGACTATAAGTGGACTTTTCTTGCCAATGAATGCTTTTATGTTCACACTTCTTAAGGTAGATATTCAATTATAGTCTGTTTTAACAAAAAATGTAAAACAATTCAACTTAAAATCAATTATGAGATTATAGAACCATTTAAAGCGAGTAATAAGGCTTTTGAAGGAATCGGAGGCTATAAATAAACTTTTCTTGCAAACGAATGCATTTTTCTTCAAGTTTCTGGAGGTAAACATTCAATTATTATCTATTTTTAACCAAAAATGTAAAAAAAAATTAACTTAAATTCAATTATTAGATTATAAATTTATTTAAAAAGAGTAATAAGGCTTTTGAAGGAATGAGAGACTATAAACGGACTTTCCTTACCAGGGAATACTTTTTTCTTCATGTTTCTCAAGACGGACATTCAATTATAGTCTATTTCAATGAAAAATGTAAAAAGATTCAACCCAAAATCAACTATGAGATCATAAAACCATTTAAAATGAGTAGAAAGGCTTTCGAAGGAATGGGAAACTATATATAGACTTTTCTTACCAATGAATGCTTTTTCTTCATGTTTCTCAACGTAGACATTCAATTATAGTCTGTTTTAAT
>NW_018397298.1:97822-98006 GCF_002168275.2 Theobroma umbraticum
AAAAAATTTAACTTAAAATCACTTATGAGATCATAAAATTATTTGACATGAGTAAAACTGCATTCGAAGGAATGTAAAACTATATATGGACTTCTCTTACCAATGAATGTTTCTTTCTTCATATTTCTTTAGGCAGATATTCAATTATAGTTTGTTTTAACAAAAAATGTTAAAAAATTCAACT
>NW_018397298.1:98016-100168 GCF_002168275.2 Theobroma umbraticum
AATGAGATCATAAAATCATTTAAAATGAGTAAAACGACTTTTGAAGGAATGAGAGACTATAGGTAGACTTTTCTTGCCAATGAATGCTTTTATCTTCACCCTTCTCAAAGCAAACATTCAATTATAGTTTGTTTTAACAAAAAATGTAAAAAAATTCAACTTAAATTCAATTATGAGATTATAGAACCATTTAAAGCGAGTAATAAGGCTTTGAAAGAATCGAGGCTTAAATAGACTTTTTTTGCAAACAAATGCATTTTCTTTAAGTTTCTGACGTAAACATTTAATTATTGTCAGTTTTTAATAAATAAATAAAAATTGAACTTAAAATTAATTATTAGCATTAAAAACCTATTTAAAACAAGTAATAAGGCTTTTGAAGGAATGGGAGACTATAAACGGACTTTCCTTGCCAATGAATACTTTTTCTTCACATTTTTCAAGAAAGACATTCAATTATAGTCTATTTCAGTAAAAAATGTAAAACGAATTCAAATTAAAATCAATTTGGAGATTATAAAATCGTTTAAAGTGAGTAATAAAGCTTTTAAAGGAATGGGAGACTATATATAGAGTTTTCTTACCAATGAATACTTGTTTCTTCATATTTGTTGAGGTAAACATTCAATTATAGTCTATTTGAATGAAAAATGTACAAAAATTCAACTTAAAATCAATTATGAGATCATAAAGCCATTTAAAACGAGTAAAAAGGCTTTTGAAGGAATAAGAGACTATAAATGGACTTTTCTTACCAATGAATGCTTATTTTTTCATGTTTCTCGAGGTAGACATTCAATTATAGTCTGTTATAAGGAACCATATAAAAAAATTCAACTTAAAATCAATTATGAGATTATAGAACCATTTAAAGCGAGTAAAAAGGCTTTTAGAGAGGTAAACATTGAATTATAGTCTGTTTCAATAAAAAATGTAAAAAGATTCAACCTAAAATCAATACTGAGATCATAAAATCATTTAAAATGCGTAAAAAGGCTTTAGAAGGAATGGAAAACTATATATAGACTTTTCTTACTAATGAATTCTTTTTTCTTCATGTTTCTCGATGTAGACATTCAATTATAGTCTGTTGTAATAAAAAATGCAAAAAAATTCAACTTAAAATCACTTATGAGATCATAAAACCATTTAAAATGTGTAAAATGACATTTGAAGGAATAAAGGACTATATATGGACTTCTCTTACCAATAAATACTTCTTTCTTCACGTGTCTTGAGGCAGATACTCAATTATAGTTTGTTTTAATGAAAAATGTAAAAATATTCAATTTAAAATCACTTATGAGATCATAAAACTATTTAAAATGAGTAAAACGACATTTGAAGGAATGAGAAACTATATATGGACTTCTCTTACCAATGAATGCTTTTTTCTTCATGTTTCTCGAGGTAGACATTCAATTATAGTCTGTTTTAACAAAAAATATAAAAAAATTCAACTTAAAATCAATTATGAGATAATAAAACTATTTAAAATGAGTAAAATGACTTTTGAAGGAATGAGAGACTATAAGTGGACTTTTCTTGTCAATGAATGATTTTATCTTCACATTTCTCAAGGGAAACATTCAATTATAGTCTGTTTTAATAAAAAATGTAAAAAAATTCAACTTAAAAGCAATTATGAGATTATAGAACCATTTAAAGCGAGTAATAAGGCTTTTGAAAGAATCGGAGGCTATAAATAGACTTTTCCTACCAACGAATGCATTTTTCTTTAAGTTTCTTGAGGTAAACATTCAATTATTGTCTGTTTTAACAAAAAATATATAAAAAAATTGAACTTAAAATTAATTATTAGATTATAAAACTATTTAAAACGAGTAATATGGCTTTTGAAGGAATGAGAGACTATAAACGGACTTTCCTCGCTAATGAATACTTTTTTCTTCATGTTTTTGAAGAAAGATAGTCAATTATAGTCTGTTTCTATGACAAATGTAAAACGAATTCAAGTTAAAATCAATTTGAAGATTATAAAACCATTTAAAGTGAGTAACAAAGCCTTTAAAGGAATGAGAGACCATATATGGACTTTTCTTACCAATGAATGCTTTTTTCTTCATGTTTCTTGAAGTAGACATTCAATTATAATCTATTTTAATGAAAAATGTAAAAAAATTCAACTTAA
>NW_018397298.1:100178-102195 GCF_002168275.2 Theobroma umbraticum
GAGATTATAGAACTATTTAAAGCGAGTAAAAAGGCTTTTGAAGGAATCAGAGGCTATAAATAGACTATTCTTTCCAACGAATGTATTTTTCTTCAAGTTTCTGGAGGTAAATATCCAATTATTGTCTGTTTTTAACCAAAAATCTAAAAAAAATTCAACTTACAATCAATTATTAGATTATAAAAGTATTTAAAACGAGTAATAAGGCTTTTAAAGGAATGAGAGACTATAAACAGACTTTCCTTGCCAATGAATACTTTTTTCTTCCCGTTTCTCAAGACGGACATTCAATTATAGTCTGTTTCTATGAAAAATATAAAAAGATTCAACCTAAAATCAGTTATGAGATTATAAAACCATTTAAAATGAGTAAAAAGGCTTTCGAAGGAATGAGAAACTATATATAGACTTTTCTTACCAATGAATGCTTTTTTCTTCATGTTTCTCTAGGTAGACATTCAATTATAGTTTGTTTTAATGAAAAATGTAAAAAAATTTAACTTAAAATCACTTAAAACTATTTAAAATGTGTAAAACGATATTTGAAGAAATGAGAGACTATATATGGACTTCTCTTACCAATGAATGCTTCTTTCTTCACGTGTCTTGAGGTAGACATTCAATTATTGTCTATTTTAATGAAAAATATAAAAAAATTCAACTTAAAATCAATTATGAGATCATAAAACTATTTAAAATGAGTAAAACGACTTTTGAAGGAATGAGAGACTATAAGGTGACTTTTCTTGCCAATGAATGCTTTTATCTTCACATTTCTTAAGGCATACATTCAATTATAGTCTATTTTAACAAAAAATGCAAAAAAAATCAACTTAATATTAATTATGAGATTATAGAACCTTTTAAAGTGAGTAATAAGGCTTTTGACGGAATCGAAGGCTATAAATAGACTTTTCTTGCCAATGAATGTATTTTTCTTCAAGTTTCTGGAGGTAAATATCCAATTATTGTGTGTTTTTAACCAAAATGTAAAAACAAATTCAACTTGAGATCAATTATTAGATTATAAAACTATTTAAAATGAGTAATAAGGCTTTTGAAGGAATGGGAGACTATAAACAGACTTTCCTTGCCAATGAATACTTTTTTCTTCACGTTTCTCAAGACAGACATTCAATTATAGTCTGTTTCAATGAAAAATGTAAAACGAATTCAAATTAAAATCAATTTGGAGATTATAAAACTATTTAAAGTTAGTAATAAAGCCTTTAAAGGAATGGCAGACTATATATGAACTTTCCATACCAAGGAATGCTTTTTGCTTCACGTTTCCTGAGTTAGACATTCAATTATAGTCTATTTTAATGAAAATGTAAAAAAATTCAACTTAATATCAATTATGAGATCATAAAACCATTTAAAATGAGTAAAAAGGTTTTGAAAGAATGAAAGACTTTATATAGACTTCTCTTATCAATGAATACTTTTTTCTTCACATTTCTCAAGGTAGACATTCAATTATAGTCTGTTTTAATGAAAAATGTAAAAAAATTTAACTTAAAATCAATTATTAGATTATAAAACCATTTAAAAAGAGTAAAATGACTTTTGAAGGAATGAGAGACTATAAGGGGACTTTTCTTACCAATAAATGCTTTTATCCTCACATTTATCAAGGCAGACATTCAATTATAGTTTGTTTTAACAAAAAATGTAAAAAAATTCAACTTAAAATCATTTATGAGATTATAAAACTATTTAAAATGAGTAAAACGACATTTGAAGGAATGGGAGACTATATGTGGACTTTTCTTACCAATGGATGCTTCTTTCTTCATGTTTCTCGAGGTAAACATTCAATTATAGCTGTTTTAATGAAAAATGTAAAAAAATTCAACTTAAAAATCAATTATGAGATCATAAAACCATTTAAAACGAGTAAAACGACTTTTGAAGGAATGAGAGACTATAAGTGGACTTTTTTGGTCAATGAATTCTTTTATCTTCACATTTCTCAAGGCAAACATCCAATTATAGTCTGTTTTAACAAAAAATA
>NW_018397298.1:102205-102290 GCF_002168275.2 Theobroma umbraticum
CAACTTAAAATCAATTACGAGATTATAGAACCACTTAAGGTGAGTAATAAGGCTTTTGAAGGAATCGGAGGCTATAAATAGACTT
>NW_018397298.1:102300-102410 GCF_002168275.2 Theobroma umbraticum
CGAATGCATTTTTCTTCAAGTTTTTGGAGGTAAACATTCAATTATTATCTGTTTTTAACCCAAAATGTAAAAAAAAATTCAACTTAAAATCAATTATTATATTATAAAAC
>NW_018397298.1:102420-102548 GCF_002168275.2 Theobroma umbraticum
GAGTAATAAGGCTTTTGAAGGAATGAGAGACTATAAACGGATTTTCCTTGCCAATGAATACTTTTTTCTTCATGTTTCTGAAGACGAACATTTAATTATAGTTTGTTCAAAGAAAAATGAAAAAAGAT
>NW_018397298.1:102873-103044 GCF_002168275.2 Theobroma umbraticum
AATTATAGTCTGCTTTAATAAAAAATGTAAAACAATTCAACTTAAAATCACTTATGAGATCATAAAACCATTTAAAATTAGTAAAACAGCATTTAAAGGAATGAGAGACTGTATAATGACTTCTCTTACCAATGAATGCTTCTTTCTTCACGTTTCTTAAGGTAGACATTC
>NW_018397298.1:103054-103237 GCF_002168275.2 Theobroma umbraticum
TGTTTTAACGAAAAATGTAAAAACATTTAACTTAAAATCAATTATGAGATCATGAAACTATTTAAAACGAGTAAAATGACTTTTGAAGGAATGAGAGACTATAAGTCTACTTTTCTTGCCAATGAATGCTTTTATCTTTATATTTCTCAAGACAGACATTTAATTATAGTCTGTTTTAACAAA
>NW_018397298.1:103247-103464 GCF_002168275.2 Theobroma umbraticum
ATATTCACCTTAAAATCAATTATTAGATTATAGAACCATTTGAAGCGAGTAATAAGGCTTTTGAAAGAATTGAAGGCTATAAATAGACTTTTCTTGCCAACGAATGTATTTTTCTTTAAATTTCTAGAGGTAAACATTCAATTATTGTCTATTTTAACTAAAAATATAAAACAAATTTAACTTAAAATTAATTATTAGATTATAAAACTATTTAAAA
>NW_018397298.1:103474-103807 GCF_002168275.2 Theobroma umbraticum
GGCTTTTGAAGGAATAAGAGACTATAAACGGACTTTCCTTGCCAATAAATAATTTTTTCTTCACATTTTTTAAGAAGGACATTCAATTATAGTCTGTTTCAATGAAAAATGTAAGACGAATTCAAATTAAAATCAATTTAGAGATTATAAAACTATTTAAGTAAGTAATAAAGCCTTTTAAAAAATGGGAGACTATATATGGACTTTTCTTCCCGATGAATGCTTTTCTCTTCATGTTTCTTGAGAAAAACATTCAATTATAGTCTGCTTTAAGGAACCATATAAAAAAATTCAACTTAAAATCAATTACGAGATTATAGAACCATTTAAAGC
>NW_018397298.1:104213-104405 GCF_002168275.2 Theobroma umbraticum
AGTAAAACGACTTTTGAAGGAATGAGAGACTATAAGTAGACTTTTCTTGCCAATGAATGCTTTTATCTTCGCATTTCTCAAGGTAAACATTCAATTATAGTCTGTTTTAATAAAGAATGTAAAAAAATTTAACTTAAAATCAATTACAAGATTATAGAACCATTTAAGGCGAGTAATAAGGCTTTTAAAGGA
>NW_018397298.1:104415-104503 GCF_002168275.2 Theobroma umbraticum
ATAAATAGACTTTTCTTGCCAACGATTGCATTTTTCTTGAAGTTTCTGGAGGTAAACATTCAATTATTGTCTGTTTTTAACCAAAAAT
>NW_018397298.1:104513-105013 GCF_002168275.2 Theobroma umbraticum
AATTCAACTTAAATACAATTATTAGATTATGAAACAATTTAAAACGAGTAATAACGCTTTTAAAGGAATAGGAGACTATAAACAGACTTTTCTTACCAATGAATACTTTTTTCTTCACATTTCTTAAGATGGAAATTCAATTATAGTCTGTTTCAATGAAAAATGAAAAAAGATTCAACCTAAAATCAATTATGATATCATAAAACTATTTAAAATGAGTAAAAAGGCTTTCGAAAGAATGAAAAACTATATATAGAATTTTCTTAGCAATAAATTTTTTTTTTACGTTTCTCGAGGTAAATATTCAATTAGAGTCTATTTTAATGAAAAATGTAAAAAAATTCTACTCAAAATCACTTATGAGATCATAAAATCATTTAAAATGAGTACAATGGCATTTGAAGGAATGAGAGACTATATATGGACTTCTCTTACCAATGAATACTTTTTTCTTCTCACTTCTCGAGGTAGACATTCAATTATAGTCTGTTTTAATGAAA
>NW_018397298.1:105023-105152 GCF_002168275.2 Theobroma umbraticum
AATTCAACTTAAAATCAATTATGAAATCATAAAACCATTTAAAACGAGTAAAACGACTTTTGAAAGAATGAGAAACTATAAGTAGACTTTTCTTACCAATGAATGCTTTTATCTTCACATTTCTCAAGG
>NW_018397298.1:105252-105408 GCF_002168275.2 Theobroma umbraticum
ATTTTTCATTAAAACAGATTATAATTGAATGTCTACCTTGAGAAACGTGAAGAATGAAGCATTCATTGGTAAGAGAAGTCCATATATAGTCTCACATTCCTTCAAATGTCGTTTTACTCATTTTAAATAGTTTGATGATCACATAAGTGATTTTAA
>NW_018397298.1:105418-105583 GCF_002168275.2 Theobroma umbraticum
TTTTACATTTTTCATTAAAACAAACTATAATTGAATGTCTACCTCGAGAAATATGAAGAAAAAAGCATTTATTGGTAAGAAAAGTCTATATATAGTTTTTCATTCCTTCGGAAGCCTTTTTACTCATTTTAAATGGTTTTATGATCTCATAATCGATTTTAGGTT
>NW_018397298.1:105746-105991 GCF_002168275.2 Theobroma umbraticum
GAAGAAAAAAGTATTCATTGGCAAGGAAAGTCCGTTTATAGTCTTTCATTCCTTTAAAAGCCTTATTACTTGTTTTGAATAGTTTTATAATCTAGTAATTAATTTTAAGTTGAATTTTTTTACATTTTTGGTTTAAAATAGACAATAATTAAATGTTTAACTCCAGAAACTTGAAGAAAAATGCATTTGTTGGCAACAAAAGTCTATTTACAGCCTCTGATTCCTTCAAAAGCCTTATTACTCGC
>NW_018397298.1:106019-106341 GCF_002168275.2 Theobroma umbraticum
ATTTTAAGTTGAATTTTTTTATATGGTTCCTTAAAACAGACTATAATTGAATGTTTGCCTCGAGAAACATGAAGAAAAATGCATTTATTGGTAAGAAAAGTTCATTTATAGTCTCTTATTCCTTCAAAAACCTTTTTACTAGTTTTAATTGGCTTTATGATCTCGTAATTGATATTAAGTTAGATTTTTTTATATTTTTTATTAAAATAGATTATAATTGAATGTCTACCTCAAAAAACATGAAAAAAAAAAATTCATTAGTAAGAAGAGTCCATATATAGTCTCCCATTCCTTTAAAGGCTTTATTACTCACTTTAAATGG
>NW_018397298.1:106441-106660 GCF_002168275.2 Theobroma umbraticum
AATGAAAAATGTAAAAAATTCAACTTAAAATCAGTTATGAGATTATAAAACCATCTAAAACGAGTAAAATGACTTTTGAAGGAATGGGAGACTATAAGTGGACTTTTCTTGCCAATGAATGCTTTTATCTTCATATTTCTGAAGACAGACATTTAATTATAGTCTATTTTAACAAAAAATATAAAAAAGTTCAACTCAAAATTAATTATGAGATTATAG
>NW_018397298.1:106670-106800 GCF_002168275.2 Theobroma umbraticum
AGCGAGTAATAAGGCTTTTGAAGAAATTGGAGGCTATAAATAGACTTTTCTTACTAACAAATGTATTTTTCTTTATGTTTCTAGAGCTAAACATTCAATTATTATCTGTTTTAACTAAAAATATAAAAAA
>NW_018397298.1:106821-107103 GCF_002168275.2 Theobroma umbraticum
TTAGATTATAAAACTATTTAAAACAAGTAATAAGGCTTTTGAAGGAATGGGAGAGTATAAACGGACTTTCCTTGCCAATGAATACTTTTTTCTTCATGTTTTTGAAGAAGGACATTCAATTATAGTCTATTTCAATGAAAAATGCAAAACGAATTCAAATTAAAATAAATTTGGAGATTATAAAACCATTTAAAGTGAGTAATAAAGCCTTTAAAAGAATGTGAGACTATATATGGACTTTTCTTACCAATGAATGCTTTTTTCTTCATATTTGTTGAGGTA
>NW_018397298.1:107216-108760 GCF_002168275.2 Theobroma umbraticum
TAAGGCTTTTGAAGGAATCAGGGGCTATAAATAGACTTTTCTTGCCAACGAATGCATTTTTCTTCAAGTTTCTAAAGGTAAACATTTAATTATTGTCTATTTTTATCCAAAAATATAAAAAGGATTCAACCTAAAATCAATTATGAGATTATAAAACCATTTAACATGAGTAAAAAGGTTTTCGAAGGAATGAAAAACTATATATAGACTTTTCTTACCAATGAATACTTTTTTCTTTATATTTCTCAAGGTAGACATTCAATTATAGTCTGTTTTAATGAAAAATGTAAAAAAATTTAACTTAAAATCACTTATGAGATCATAAAACTATTTAAAATGAGTAAAACGGCATTTGAAGGAATGGGAGATTATATATGGACTTCTCTAACCAATGAATGCTTCTTTCTTCATGTGTCTTGAGGAAAACATTCAATTATAGTCTGTTTTTAATGAAAAATGTAAAAAAAACTCAACTTAAAATCAATTATGAGATCATAAAATCATTTAAAACGAGTAAAATGACTTTTGAAGGAATTAGAGACTATAAGTGGACTTTTCTTGCCAATGAATGCTTTTATCTTCACATTTCTCAACGCATACATTCAATTATAGTATGTTTTAACAAAAAATGTAAACAAATTCAACTTAATATCAATTATGAGATTATAGTACCATTTAAAGCGAGTAATAAGGCTTTTGAAGGAATCGGAGGCTATAAATGGACTTTTCTTGCCAACGAATGCATTTTGCTTTGAGTTTCTAGAGGTAAACATTTGATTATTGTTTATTTTAACTAAAAATGTTAAAAAAATTCAACTTAAAATTAATTATTAGATTATAAAATTATTTAAAATGAGTAATAAGGCTTTTAAAGGAATGGAAAACTATAAATGGATTTTCCTAGCCAATGAATACTATTTTCTTCACGTTTTTCAAGAAGGACATTCAATTATAGTCTGTTTCAATGAAAAATGTAAAACAAATTCAAATTAAAATCAATTTGGAGATTATAAAATCATTTAAAGTGAGTAATAAAGCCTTTAAAAGAATGGGAGACTATATATAGACTTTTCTTACCAATGAATGCTTTTTTCTTTACGATTCTTGAGGTAGACAATCAACTATAGTCTATTTTAATAAAAAATGTAAAAAAATTCAACTTAAAATCAATTATGAGATCATAAAGCCATTTAAAACAAGTAAAAAGGCTTTTGAAAGAATGAAAGACTATAAATAGACTTTTCTTACCAATGAATACTTTTTTCTTCATGTTTCTCAAGGAAAACATTCAATTATAGTCTGTTTTAACAAAAAATGTAATAAAATCCAACTTAAAATCAATTACGAGATTATAGAACCATTTAAAGCGAGTAATAAGGCTTTTGAAGGAATCAGAAGCTATAAATAGACTTTTCTTGCCAACGATTATATTTTTCTTCAAGTTTTTGATGGTAAACATTCCATTATTGTCTGCTTTTAACTAAAAGTGTAAAAAAAATTCAACTTAAAATCAATTATTAGATTATAAAATAATTTAAAACAAG
>NW_018397298.1:108860-108976 GCF_002168275.2 Theobroma umbraticum
GAAAAATGTAAAAAAATTCAATTTAAAATCAATTATGAGATCATAAAGCTATTTAAAATGAGTAAAGAGGTTTTGAAAGAATGAGAGACTGTATATGGACTTCTCTTACCAATGAA
>NW_018397298.1:108993-109126 GCF_002168275.2 Theobroma umbraticum
TTCTCAAGACAGAGATTCAATTATAGTCTATTTTAATGAAAATATAAAAAAATTCAACTTAGAATCAATTATGAGATCATAAAACCATTTAAAACTAGTAAAACGACTTTTGAAAAAATCAGAGACTATAAAT
>NW_018397298.1:109535-109825 GCF_002168275.2 Theobroma umbraticum
TATAAACGAACTTTCCTTGCCAATGAATACTTTTTCTTTACGTTTTTCAAGAAGTACATTCAATTATTCATTTTAAATGTTTTTATGATCTCATAATTGGAATTAAGTTAATTTTTTTTATATTTTTCTTTAAAATAGGCTAAAATTGAATGTCTGTCTTGAGAAATGTGAAGAAAAAAGCATTTTTTAGTAAGAAAAGTCCATATATAGTCTCTCATTCCTTCGAAAGCATTTTTACTCATTTTAAATGGTTTTATGATCTCATAATGGATTTTAAGTTGAATCTTTTT
>NW_018397298.1:109892-110465 GCF_002168275.2 Theobroma umbraticum
AGAAAAGTCCGTTTATAGTCCCCATTCTTCCAAAAGCCTTATTACTCGCTCTAAATAGTTTTATAATGTAATAATTGATTTTAAGTTGAATTTTTTTTACACTTTTGGTTAAAACAGACAATAATTGAATGTTTAGCTCTAGAAGCTTGAAGATAAATGCATTCGTTGGCAAAAAAAAATCTATTTATAGCCTCTAATTCCTTCGAAAGCCTTATTACTCGCTTTAAATGGTTCTATAATCTTATAATTGATTTTAGGTTAAATTTTTTTACTTTTTTGTTAAAACAGATAATAATTGAATGTCTGTCTTAAGAAACGTGAGGAAAAAGCATTCATTGGCAAGAAAAGTCCATACATAGTCTCCCATTCTTCCGAAAGCCTTTTCACTAGTTTTAAATAGTTTTATGACCTCATAATTGATTTTAAGTTTAATTTTTTTACATTTTACGTTGAAACAGATTATAATTGAATGTCTACCTCGAGAAACATGAAGAGAAAAGCATTCATTGGTAAAAAAAAGGTCCATTTATAGTCTCTCATTCTTTCGAATGCCTTTTTACTCATTTTAAATAG
>NW_018397298.1:110475-110615 GCF_002168275.2 Theobroma umbraticum
TCATAATTGATTTTAAGTTGAATCTTTTTACATTTCTAATTGAAACAAACTATAATTAAATGTTCGTCCGGAGAAACATGAAGAAAAAAGTTTTCAATGGCAAGGAAAGTCCATTTATAGTCTCCCATTCCTTTAAAAGC
>NW_018397298.1:110625-110733 GCF_002168275.2 Theobroma umbraticum
GCTTTAATTAGTTTTATAATCTAATAATTGATTTTAAGTTGAATTGTTTTTACTTTTTTGGTTAAAACAGATAATAATTGAATGTTTACCCCCAGAAACTTGAAGAAA
>NW_018397298.1:111050-111349 GCF_002168275.2 Theobroma umbraticum
TTCATTAAAACAGACTATAATTGAATGTTTTCCTTGAGAAACGTGAAGAAAAAAGTATTTATTGGTAAGAAAAGTCCATATATTGTCTCTCATTCTTTTAAAAGCCTTTTTACTCATTTTAAAGGGTTTTGTGATCTCATAATGGATTTTAAGTCGAATCTTTTTACATTTTTCATTGAAATAGACTATAATTGAATGTTTATCTTGAGAAACATGAAGAAAAAAGTATTCATTAGTAAGGAAATTCTATTTATAGTCTCCCATTCTTTCAAAAGCCTTATTACTCTCTTTAAATAGTT
>NW_018397298.1:111466-111654 GCF_002168275.2 Theobroma umbraticum
TAATCTCATAATTGATTTTAAGTTGAATTTTTTTACATTTTTCATTAAAACAGGTTGTAATTGTATGTCAACCTCGAGAAACATGAGGAAAAAAGCATACATTGGAAAGAAAAGTTCATTTATAGTCTCTCATCCCTTCAAAAGCCTTTTTACTCGCTTTAAATGGTTCTATAATCTCATAATTGATT
>NW_018397298.1:111810-112028 GCF_002168275.2 Theobroma umbraticum
TATAGTCTCTCATTCCTTCAAAAGTCGTTTTACTCATTTTAAATGGTTTTATGATCTCATAATTGATTTTAACTTAAATCTTTTTACATTTTTCATTAAAACAGACTATAATTCAATGATCGTCTAGAGCAACGTTAAGAAAAAATATTCATTGGCAAGGAAAGTTCGTTTATAGTCTCTCATTCCTTAATAAGCCTTATTACTCGCTTTAAATAGTT
>NW_018397298.1:112038-112406 GCF_002168275.2 Theobroma umbraticum
ATAATTGATTTTAAGTTGAATTTTTTTTATGTTTTTGGTTAAAACAGATAATAATTGAAAGTTTACCTCTAAAAATTTGAAGAAAAATGCATTCGTTGACAAGAAAAGCCTATTTATAGCCTTCAATTCCTTCAAAAGCCTTATTACTCGCATTAAATGGTTCTATAATCTTCTAATTGATGTTAAGTTAAATTTTTTTATATTTTTTATTAAAATAGATTGTAATTGATTGTTAACCTCAAGAAACGTGAAGAAAAAAGCATTCATCGGCAAGAAAAGTTCATTTATAGTCTCTCATTCCTTCGAAAGCTTTTTTACTCATTTTAAATGTTTTTATGATCTCATAATTGATTTTAAGTTGAATTTTT
>NW_018397298.1:112575-112714 GCF_002168275.2 Theobroma umbraticum
AGTCTCTCATTCCTTCAAAAGCCGTTTTACTTGTTTTAAATAGTTTTATGATCTAATAATTGATTTTAAGTTGAATTTTTTACAATTTTCATTAAAACAGACCATAATTGAATGTCCAACTTGAGAAAAGTGAAGAAAA
>NW_018397298.1:112758-113158 GCF_002168275.2 Theobroma umbraticum
CTTATTACTCACTTTAAATAGTTTTATAATCTAATAATTAATTTTAAGTTGAATGTTTTTTACGTTTTTGGTGAAAACAGACAATAATTGAATGTTGACATCCAGAAACTTGAAGAAAAATGGCTTTTTTGGCAAGAAAACTCTATTTATAGCCTCCTATTCCTTTAAAAGCCTTATTACTCGCATTAAATGGCTCTATAATCTTATAATTAATATTAAGTTGATTTTTTTATATTTTTCATTAAAACAGATTGCAATTGAATGCCAGCCTTAAGAAATAAGAAGAAAAAAGCATTCATTGGCAAGAAAACTTCATTTATAGTCTCCCATTCCTTCAAAAGCCTTTTTACTCACTTTAAATGGTTCTATAATCTCATAATTGATTTTAAGTTGAATTTTT
>NW_018397298.1:113291-114800 GCF_002168275.2 Theobroma umbraticum
GCCTTATTACTCACTTTAAATAGTTTTATAATCTAATAATTAATTTTAAGTTAATTTCTTTTTTATGTTTTTAGTTAAAACAGATAATAATTGAATGTTCACCTCTAGAAACTTGAAGAAAAATACATTTTTTGACAAGAAAAGTCTATTTATAGCTTTCGATTCCTTCAAAAGCCTTATTACTCTTATTAAATGGCTTTATAGCCTCATAATTGATGTTAAGTTGAGTTTTTTATATTTTTCATTAAAAAATATTGTAATTGAATGCTAACCTCAAGAAACATGAAGAAGAAAGCATTCATTGGCAAGAAAAGTTCATTTATAGTCTCTTATTCCTTCAAAAGCTTTTTTACTTGCTTTAAATGGTTCTATAATCTCATAATTGATTTTAAGTTAATTTTTTTTGTATTTTTCATGAAAACAGAATATAATTGAATGTTTGCCTCAAGAGGCGTGTAAAAAAAAGCATTCATTGATAAGAAAAGTTTATTTATTGTCTCTCATCCCTTCAAAAGTCGTTTTACTCGTTTTAAATAGTTTTATGATCTCATAATTAATTTTAAGTTGAATTTTTTACATTTTTCATTAAAACAGACTATAATTGAATGTCTGCCTTGAGAAACATGAAGAAAAAAGCATTCATTGGTAATAAAAGTCTATATATAGTCTCCCATTCCTTCAAAAGTATTTTTACTCATTTTATATGGTTTTATGATCTCATAATTAATTTTAAATTGAATCTTTTTATATTTTTCATTGAAAGAGACTATAATTAAATGTTCATCTTGAGAAACGTGAAGAAAAAAGCATTCATTGGCAAGAAAAGTCCACTTATAGACTCTTATTCCTTCAAAAGTAGTTTTCCTCATTTTAAATAGTTTTATGATCTCATAATTGATTTTAAGTTTAATATTTTTACATTTTTCATTAAAACAGACCATAAGTGAATGCCCAACTTGAGAAAAGTGAAGAAAAAAATATTCATTGGAAAGAACAGTCCATTTATAACCTATCATTCCTTCAAAAGCCTTATTACTCGCTTTAAATAGTTTTATAATCTAATAATTAATTTTAAGTTGAATTTGTTTTACATTTTTAGTTAAAACAGATAATAATTGAATGTTGACCTCCAGAAACTTGAAGAAAAATACATTTTTTGGCAAGAAAACTCTATTTATAGCCTGTGATTCCTTTAAAAGCCTTATTACTCGCATTAAATGGCTCTATAATCTCATAATAGATGTTAAGTTGATTTTTTTATATTTTTTGCTAAAACAGATTGTAATTGAATGCCAACCTTGAGAAACGTGAAGAAAAAATCATTCATTGGCAAGAAAAGTTCATTTATAGTCTCTCATTCTTTCAAAAGCCTTTTTACTCGCTTTAAATGGTTCTATAATCTCATAATTGATTTTAAGTTGAATTTTATTACATTTTTTATGAAAATAGAATATAAATGAATGTCTGCCTAGAGAAACGTAAAGAAAAAAGTATTCATTGGCAAGAAAA
>NW_018397298.1:114810-115035 GCF_002168275.2 Theobroma umbraticum
AGTCTCTCATTCCTTCGAAAGCCGTTTTACTCATTTTAAATAGTTTTATGATCTCATAATTGATTTTAAGTTAAATGTTTTGACATTTTTCATTGAAACAAATTATAATTGAATGTCCGTCTTGAGAAATGTGAGGAAAAAAGTATTCATTGGTAAGGAAAGTTCGTTTATAGTCTCCCATTCCGTCAAAAATCTTATTACTAGCTTTAAAAGTTTTATAATCTA
>NW_018397298.1:115045-115182 GCF_002168275.2 Theobroma umbraticum
TTAAGTTGAATTTTTTTTACATTTTTTGTTAACACAGATAATAATTGAATGTTTACCTCCAGAAATTTGAAGAAAAATGCATTCGTTGATAGGAAAAGTCTATTTATAGCCTCCGTTTCTTTCAAAAGCCTTATTAC
>NW_018397298.1:115195-115439 GCF_002168275.2 Theobroma umbraticum
TTTTATAATCTCATAATTGATTTTAAGTTGAATTTTTTTACATTTTTTATAAAAACAAGCTATAATTAAATGTCTGTCTTAAAAAACATGAAGAAAAAAGTATTCATGGGCAAGAAAAGTCCATTTATAGTCTCTCATTCCTTCAAAAGCAGTTTTACTCGTGTTAAATAGTTTTATGATCTCATAATTCATTTTAAGTTGAATATTTTTACATTTTTCATTAAAACAGACCATAATTGAATGT
>NW_018397298.1:115558-115756 GCF_002168275.2 Theobroma umbraticum
TTTTAAGTTGAATTTTTTTTACATTTTTAGTTAAAACAGATAATAATTGAATGTTGACCTTCAGAAACTTGAAGAAAAATACATTTTTTGGCAAGAAAACTCTATTTATAGCCTGCAATTCCTTTAAAAGCCTTATTACTCGCATTAAATGGCTCTATAATCTTATAATAGATGTTAAGTTGATTTTTTTATATTTTT
>NW_018397298.1:115947-116028 GCF_002168275.2 Theobroma umbraticum
TTTTGCATTTTTCATGAAAACAGAATATAATTGAATGTCTGCCTAGAGAAACGTGAAAAAAAAACATTCATTGGCAAGAAA
>NW_018397298.1:116099-116375 GCF_002168275.2 Theobroma umbraticum
TGATTTTAAGTTGAATTTTTTTATGCTTTTTATTAAAACAGACTATAATTGAAAGTCTGCCTCAGGAAACTTGAAGAAAAAAGCATTCATTGGTAATAAAAGTCCATATATAGTCTCCCATTCCTTCAAAAGCGTTTTTACTCATTTTAAATGGTTTAATGATCTCATAATTGATTTTAAGTTGAATCTTTTTACATTTTTCATTGAAAAAAATTATAATTGAATCTCCGTCTTGAGAAATGTGAAGAAAAAAGTATACATTGGCAAGGAAAGTCC
>NW_018397298.1:116385-116675 GCF_002168275.2 Theobroma umbraticum
TCTCATTTCTTCAAAAGCCTTATTACTAGCTTTAAAAGTTTTATAATCGAATAATTGATTTTAAGTTGAATTTTTTTTGCATTTTTGGTTAAAACAGACAATAATTTAATGTTTACCTCCAGAAACTTGAAGAAAAATGCATTCGTTGATAAGAAAAGTCTATTTATAGCCTCCATTTCTTTCAAAAGCCTTATTACTCGCTTTAAAAGGTTATATAATCTCATAATTGATTTTACGTTGAATTCTTTTATAATTTTTGTAAAAACAGGCTATAATTGAATGTCTGCTTC
>NW_018397298.1:116690-116861 GCF_002168275.2 Theobroma umbraticum
AAAGTATTCATTGGCAAGAAAAGTCCATTTATAGTCTTTCATTCCTTCAAAAGCAGTTTACTCGTTTTAAATGGTTTTATGATCTCATAATTGATTTTAAGTTGTATATTTTTACATTTTTCATTAAAATAGACCATAATTGAATGTCCAACTTGAGAAAAGTGAAGAAAA
>NW_018397298.1:116871-117025 GCF_002168275.2 Theobroma umbraticum
TGGAAAGAAAAGTCCGGTTATAGTCTCTCATTCCTTCAAAAGCCTTATTACTCACTCTAAATAGCTTTATAATCTGATAATTAATTTTAAATTAATTTTTTTTATTTTTAGTTAAAACAGATAATAATTGAATGTTGACCTCTAGAAACTTGAA
>NW_018397298.1:117035-117180 GCF_002168275.2 Theobroma umbraticum
TTTTTTGGCAAGAAAAGTCTATTTATAGAATCCGATTCCTTCAAAAGCCTTATTACTCGCATTAAATGGCTCTATAATCTCATAATAGATGTTAAATTGAATTTTTTAATATTTTTTGTTAAAACAGATTGTAATTAAATGTCAG
>NW_018397298.1:117190-117401 GCF_002168275.2 Theobroma umbraticum
CGTGAAGAAAAAAGCATTCATTGGCGAGAAAAGTTTATTTATAGTTTCTTATTCCTTCAAAAGCCCTTTTACTCCCTTTAAATGGTTCTATAATCTCATAATTTATTTTAAGTTGAATTTTTATGCATTTTTTGTGAAAACAGAATATAATTGAATATCTACCTCGAGAAACGTGAAGAAAAAAGCATTCATTGGCAAGAAAAGTCTATTT
>NW_018397298.1:117576-117703 GCF_002168275.2 Theobroma umbraticum
TTTATGATCTCATAATTGATTTTAAGTTGAATCTTTTTACATTTTTCATTGAAAGAAATTATAATTGAATGTTCGTCTTGAGAAATGTGAAGAAAAAAGTATACATTGGCAAGGAAAGTCCGTTTAT
>NW_018397298.1:117927-118168 GCF_002168275.2 Theobroma umbraticum
TACTCGCTTTAAATGGTTATATAATCTCATAATTGATTTTAAGTTGAATTCTTTTATAATTTTTGTAAAAACAGGCTATAATTGAATGTCTTCCTCAAGAATCGTGAAAAAAGTATTCATTGATAAGAAAAGTCCATTTATAGTCTCTCATTCCTTTAAAAGCAGTTTACTCTTTTTAAATGGTTTTTTGATCTCATAATTGATTTTAAGTTGAATATTTTTACATTTTTCATTAAAACAG
>NW_018397298.1:118350-118515 GCF_002168275.2 Theobroma umbraticum
AATATTTATTGGAAAGAAAAGTCCGGTTATAGTCTCTCATTCCTTCAAAAACCTTATTACTCACTCTAAATAGCATTATAATCTAATAATTAATTTTAAATTAATTTTTTTTATATTTTTAGTTAAAACAAACAATAATTGAATGTTGACCTCTAGAAACTTGAA
>NW_018397298.1:118525-124545 GCF_002168275.2 Theobroma umbraticum
TTTTTTGGCAAGAAAAGTCTATTTATAGAATCTGATTCCTTTAAAAGCCTTATTACTCGCATTAAATAGCTCTATAATCTCATAATAGATGTTAAGTTGAATTTTTTTATATTTTTCATTAAAACAGATTGTAATTAAATGCCAACCTGAAGAAACGTGAAGAAAAAAGCATTCATTGGCAAGAAAGGTTTATTTATAGTTTCTTATTCCTTCAAAAGCCCTTTTACTCGCTTTAAATGGTTCTATAATCTCATAATTTATTTTAAATTGAATGTTTATGCATTTTTTGTGAAAACAGAATATAATTGAATATCTACCTTGAGAAACGTGAAGAAAAAAGCATTCATTGGCAAGAAAAGTCTATTTATAGTCTCTCATTCCTCCAATAGCCGTTTTACTAGTTTTAAATGGTTTTATGATCTCATAATTAATTTTAAGTTGAATTTTTTTACATTTTTCATTAAAATAGGCTATAATTGAATGTCTGTCTTAAGAAACATGAAGACAAAAACATTTATTGGTAAGAAAAGTCTATATATCGTCTCCCATTAGTTCAAAACTGTTTTTACTCATTTTGAATGGTTTTATGATCTCATAATTGATTTTAAGTTGAATCTTTTTACATTTTTCATTGAAACAGACTATAATTGAATATTCATCCAGAGAAATGTGAAGAAAAAAGTATTCATTGACAAGAAAAGTCCGTTTATAGTCTCTCATTCTTTCAAAAGCATTATTACTAGCTTTAAAAGTTTTATAATCTAATAATTGATTTTACGTTGAATTTATTTTACATTTTTGGTTTAAGCAGATAATAGTTAAATGTTTACCTCTAGAAACTTGAAGAAAAATGCTTTAGTTAGCAAGAAAAGTCTATTTATAACCTCTATTTCTTTCAAAAGCCTTATTACTCGCTTTAGATGGTTCTATAATCTCATAATTGATTTTAAATTGAATTTTTTTATATTTTTCATAAAAACAGACTATAACTGAATGTCTGCCTTGAGAAACGTGAAGAAAAAAAGTATTCATTGGTAAGAAAAGTCCATTTATAGTCTCTCATTCCTTCAAAAGTCGTTTGACTCGTTTTAAATAGTTTTATGATCCCATAATTGATTTTAAGTTGAATTTTTTTACATTTTTCATTAAAACACACCATAATTGAATGTTCAACTTGAGAAAAGTGAAGAAAAAAAATATTTATTGGAAAGGAAAGTCCGTTTGTAGTCTCTCATTCCTTCAAAAACCTTATTAGTCGCTTTAAATAGTTTTATAATCTAATAATTAATTTTATGTTGAATTTTTTTACATTTTTGGTTAAAACAAACAATAATTAAATGTTTACTTGCAAAAACTTAAAGAAAAATGCATTCGTTGATAAGAAAAGTCTATTTATAGCCTCCGTTTCTTTCAAAAGCCTTATTACTCGCTTTAAATGGTTCTATAATCTCATAATTGATTTTAAATTGAATTTTTTTACATTTTTCATAAAAATAGGCTATAATTGAATGTCTGCCTTGAGAATCGTGAAGAAAAAAGCATTCATTGGTAAAAAAAGTCCATTTATAGTCTCTCATTCCTTCAAAAGTCATTTTACTCCTTTTAAATGGTTTTATGATCTCATAATTGATTTTAAGTTGAATATTTTTACATTTTTCATTAAAACAGACCATAATTGAATGTCCAACTTGAGAAAAGTGAAGAAAAAAATATTTATTGGAAAGAAAAGTTCAGTTATAGTCACTTATTCCTTCAAAACCCTTATTACTCGCTTTAAATAGCTTTATAATGTAATAATTAATTTTAAATTGAATTTGTTTTACATTTTTAGTTAAAACAGACAATAATTGAATCCTAACCTCCAAAAACTTGAAGAAAAATGTATTTTTTGGCAAGAAAAGTCTGTTTATAGAATCCGATTCCTTCAAAAGCCTTATTATTCGCATTAAATGGCTCTATAATCTCATAATAGATGTTAAGTTGAATTTTTTTATATTTTCGTTAAAACAGATAGTAATTGAATGCCAACCTCAAGAAACTTGAAGAAAAAAGCATTCATTGGCAAGAAAAGTTTATTTATAGTATCTCATTCCTTCAAAAGCCTTTTTACTCGTTTTAAATGGTTCTATAATCTCATAATTGATTTTAAGTTGAATTTTTAAGCATTTTTTGTGAAAATAGATTATAATTGTATATCTTCCTCGAGAAACGTGAAAAAAAAAGCATTCATTGACAAGAAAGGTCTATTTATTGTCTCTCATTCCTTCAAAAGCCGTTTTACTCGTTTTAAATAGTTTTATGATCTCATAATTAATTTTAAGTTAAATTTTTTAACATTTTTTATTAAAACAGACTATAATTGAATGTCAGTCTTGAGAAACATGAAGAAAAAATTATTCATTGGTAAGAAAAGTCCATATATAGTCTCTCATTCGTTTAAAAGTGTTTTTACTCATTTTAAATGGTTTTATGATCTCATAATTGATTTTAAGTTGAATCTTTTTACATTTTTCATTGAAACAGACTATAATTGAATATCCATCCTGAGAAATGTGAAGAAAAAAGTATTTATTTGTAAGGAAAGTTCGTTTATAGTCTCTCATTCCTTTAAAAGCTTTATTACTAGCTTTAAAAGTTTTATAATCTAATAATTGATTTTAAGTTAAATTTTTTTTATATTTTTGGTTTAAGAAAATAATAATTAAATGTTTACCTCCAGAAACTTGAAGAAAAATGCATTCGTTGGCAAAAAAAGTCTATTTACAGCCTCTGATTCCTTTAAAAGCCTTAGTACTCGCATTAAATGGTTCTATAATCTCGTAATTGATGCTAAGTTGAATTTTTCTACATTTTTCATTGAAACAGATTGTAATTGAATGCCAACCTTGAGAAACGTGAAGAAAAAAGCATACTTTAGCAAGAAAAGTTTATTTATAGTCTCTCATTTCTTTAAAATTTTTTTTACTCGTTTTAAATAGTTTTATGATCTCATAATTGATTTTAAGTTGAATTTTTTTATATTTTTTATTAAAACAGACTATAATTTAATGTCTGCCTTAAGAAATATGAAGAAAAAAGTATTCGTTGGTAAGAAAAGTTTATATATAGTCTCATATTCTTTCGAACGCCTTTTTACTCATTTTAAATAGTTTCAGGATCTAATAATTGATTTTAAGTTGAATCTTTTTACATTTTTCATTGTAACAGACAATAATTGAAAGTCTATCTTCAGAAACATGAAGAAAAAAATATTCATTGGCATGAAAAGTCCATTTATAGTCTCTCATTCCTTCAAAAGCTTTATTACTCGCTTTAAATCTAATAATTGATTTTAAGTTGAACTGTTTTTACATTTTTAGTTAAAACAGACAATAATTGAATGTTTACCTCCAAAAATTTGAAGAGAAATGCATTCATTGGCAAGAAAAGTCTATTTATAGCCTCCGATTCCTTCAAAAGCCTTATTACTCACTTTAAATGGTTCTATAATCTCATAATTGATTTTAAGTTGAATTTTTTTACATTTTTCATTAAAAAAGACTATAATTGAATTTTTGCTTCAAGAAACGTGAAGAAAAAAACATTCATTGGCAAGAAAAGTCCATTTATAGTCTCTCATTCCTTTAAAAGTCGTTTTACTCGTTTTAAATAGTTTTATGATCTCATAATTGATTTTAAGTTAATTTGTTTTTACATTTTTCGTTAAAACAGACTATAATTGAATGTTTACCTTGAGAAACATGAAGAAAAAAACATTCATTGGTAAGAAAAGTCTATATATAGTCTCCTATTCCTTCAAACGCCTTTTCATAATTTATTTTCAATTGAATTTTTTTACATTTTTGATCAAAATAGACAATAATTGAATGCTTATCTCGAGAAACGTGTAGAAAAATGCATTCATTAACAAAAAAAGTCTATTTATTGTCACCCATTCTTTCAAAAGCTTTATTACTTGTTTTAAATAGTTTAATAATCTCATAATTGATTTTAAGTTGATTTTTTTTACATATTTGGTTAAAATAGACTATAATTGAATGTCTACTAGAGAAACGTAAAGAAAAGAGTATTCAATGCCAAGAAAAGTCCATTTATAGTCTGCTATTCCTTTAAAAGCCTTAGTACTCGCTCTAAATAATTTATAATCTAATAATTGATTTTAAGTTGAATTTTTTTGCATTTCTAGTTAAAACAGACAATAATTGATTGTCTATCTCAAAAAATATGAAGAAAAAGGAATTCAGTAACAAGAAAAGTCCATTTATAGTCACCCATTCCTTCAAAAGACTTATTACTCGTTTTAAATGGCTTTATAATCTAATAATTGATTTTAGTTTTTTTTTATATTTTTGATTAAAACAGATAATAATTGAATGTCTATCTTGAGAAACGTAAAGAAAAAAAAATCCATTGGCAAGAAAAGTCCATTCATAGTCACCCATTCCTTCAAAAGCCTTATTACTCGCTTTAAATGGTTTTATAATCTAATAATTGATTTTAAGTTGAATATTTTAGATGTTTCAATAAAACAGACTATAATTGAGTGTTTGTCTTGGAAAACGTGTAAAAAAACCTAATTATTTGAAAGAAAGTCCATTTATAGTGTCCCATTCCTTTAAAAGTCATGTTACACGCTTTAAATAGTTTCATAATCCCATAATTGATTTTAAGTTGATTTTCTTTGCATTTTTGATCAAAACAAACAACAATTGAATTTTTATCTCAAGAAACGTGTAGAAAAATGCATTCATTGGTAGGATAAGTCCATTTATAGTCACCCAATCCTTGAAAAACATTATTACTCTTTTTAAATGATTTTATAATCTCATAATTGATTTTAGGTTGAATTTTTTTACATTTTTCATTAAAACATACTAGAATTGAATATTTACCTCGAGAAACATGAACAAAAAAGCATTCATTGGTAAGAAAAGTCTATTTATAGTCTCCCGTTCCTTCAAAAGCCTTTGTGCTCGCTTCAAATGGTTTTATAATATCATAATTGAATTTAAGTTGAGTTTTTTTACATTTTTCATTAAAACAGATAATAATTGAATGTTTATCTCGAGAAACATGAAGAAAAATACATTCATTGGTAAAAAAAGTTCATTTATGGTCACCCGTTTCTTCAAAAGCCTTATTATTCGCTTTAAATGGTTTTATAATCTCAAAATTGATTTTAAGTTGAATATTTTAGATTTTTCTTTAAAACAGACAATAATTGCGTGCTTGCCTTGAGAAATGTGTAGAAAAATCCATTTATTTAAAAAAAATCTATTTATAGTCTTGCATTCCTTCAAAAGCCATGTTACACGCTTTAAATGGTTTTATAATCCTATAATTGATTTTAAGTTAAATTTTTTTACATTTTTTATCAAAACAAATAATAATTGAATGTCTATCTTAAGAAACGTGTAGAAAAACACATTCATTGGTAAGAAAAGTCTATTTATAGTCATCCATTCCTTCAAAAGCATTATTACTTTTTTTAAATGGTTTTACAATCTCATAATTGATTTTAAGTTAAATTTTTTACATTTTTCGTTAAAACATACTATAATTGAATGTTTGTCTCGAGAAACATGAAGAAAAAAGCATTCATTGGTAAGAAAATTTCATTTACAGTCACTCATTTCTTCAAAAGCCTTATTACTCGCTTTAAATGGTTTTATAATCTCAAAATTAATTTTAAGTTAAATATTTTAGATTTTTCTTTAAAATAGACTATAATTGAGTGCCTACTTTGAGAAACGTGTAGAAAAACCTATTTATTTAAAAGAAAAGTCTATTTATAGTATTGCATTCCTTCAAAAGCCATGTTACACGTTTTAAATGGTTTTATAATCTCATAATTGATTTTAAGTTGAATTTTTTTTACATTTTTGATCAAAATAGAGAATAATTGAATGTCTATCTCGAGAAACGTGTAAAAAAATGCATTCATTGGTATGAAAGCTCTATTTATAGTCATTCATTCCTTCAAAAGCCTTATTACTCATTTTAAATGATTTTATAATCTA
>NW_018397298.1:124555-127237 GCF_002168275.2 Theobroma umbraticum
TTAAGTTAAATTTTTTTATATTTTTCTTTAAAATAGACTATAATTGAATGTTTGTCTAGAGAAATGTCAAGAAAAATGCATTCATTGGTAATAAAAGTCTTTTTATAGTCACCCATTCCTTAAAAAATGTTATTACTCGCTTTGAATGGTTTTATAATCACATAATTGATTTTAAATTAATTTTTTTTACATTTTTCATTAAAACAGATAATAATTGAATGTCTATCTTGAGAAACATAAAGAAAAATGCATTCATTGGTAAGAAAAGTTCATTTATGATCACTCATTTCTTCAAAAGCCTTATTACTCGCTTTAAATGATTTTATAATCTCAAAATTAATTTTAAGTTGAATATTTTAGATTTTTCTTTAAAAGAGACAATAATTGAGTGCTTGTCTTGAGAAACATGTAGAAAAACCCATTTATTTAAAAGAAAAGTCTATTTCTAGTCTTGCATTTCTTCAAAAGCCATGTTACACGTTTTAAATGGTTTTATTATCCTATAATTGATTTTAAATTGAATTTTTTTACATTTTTGATCAAAACAAAGAATAATTGAACATCTATCTCAAAAAACGTGTAGAGAAATGCATTCATTAGTATGAAAGCTCTATTTATAGTCACACATTCCTTCAAAAGCCTTATTACTCGTTTTAAATGGTTTTATAATCTCATAATTAATTTTAGGTTAAATTTTTTTACATTTTTCATTAAAAGAGACTAATTGAATGTTTGCCTCGAGAAACATAAAGAAAAAAATTTTCATTTGCAAGAAAAGTCCATTTATAGCCTCCCATTCCCTCAAAATCCTTGTTACTCGCTTTAAATAGTTTTATAATCTCATCATAGATTTTAAGTTAAATTTTTTTTTATTTTTTATTAAAACAAACAATAATTGAATGTCTCTCTCAAGAAATATGAAGAAAAATGCATTCATTGATAATAGAAGTCCTTTTATAGTCACTCATTCTTTCGAAAGCGTTATTACTCGTTTTAAATGATTTTATAATCTCATAATAGATTTTAAGTTGAATTTTTTTACATTTTTTGTTAAACCAAACTATAATTGAATGCCTACCTTGAGAAACATGTAAACAAAGCCATTCATTGAGAAAATAAATCTGTTTATAGTCACCTATTCCTTCAAAAGCCTTATTACTCGTTTTAAATAGTTTTATAATCTCATAATTGATTTTATATTGAATTTTTTTTATATTTTTCATTAAAACAGACTATAATTGAATGTCTGCCTCAACAGACATGAAGAAAAATATATTCATTGTCAAGAAAAGTCCATTTATAGTCACCCATTCCTTTAAAAGCCTTATTACTCGCTTTAAATAGTTTTATAATCCCATAATTGATTTTAATTTAAATGCTTTTATATTTTTTATCAAAACAGACAATAATTGAATGTCTATCTTGAGAAACATATAGAGAAACACATTTATTGGTAACAAATGTCTATTGATAGTCACTCATTCCTTCAAAAGCCTTATTACTTCCTTTAAATAGTTTTATAATCTCATAATTGATTTTAAGTTGAGTTTTTTTTTTCTATTTTTCGTTAAAACAAACTATAATTGAATATCTACGTCAAGAAATATAAAGGAAAACACATCTATTGGCAAGAAAAGTCTATTTATAGTCACCCATTCCTTTAAAAGCCTTATTACTTGCTTTAAATGGTTTTATACTCTAATAATTCATTTTAAGTTAAATTTTTTTACAACTTTGATTAAAACAGAAAACAATTGAATGTCTATCTTGAGAAACGTCAAGAAAAAAACATTCATTGGCAAGAAAAGTCCATTTATAGTCACCCATTCCTTTAAAAGCCTTATTACTTGCTTTAAATAGTTTTATAATTTAATAATTGATTTTAAGTTGAATTCTTTGACATTTTTGAATAAAACAGACAATAATTGAATGTCTATCTCATGAAATGTGAAGAAAAAAACATTCATTGGCAAGAAAAGTCCATTTATAGTCACTTATTCCTTCAAAAGCCTCTTTACTCGTTTTAAATAGTTTTATAATCTCATAATTGATTTTAAGTTAAATTTTTAATATTTTTCTTTAAAACAAACCATAATTGAATGTTTGCCATGAGAAACATGAAGAAAAAAGCATTTATTGGCAAGAAAAGTCCATTTATAGTCTTTCATTCTTTCAAAAGTTATGTTACACGCTTTAAATGATTTTATAAACCCATAATTGATTTTAAGTGAAATTGTTTTTACATTTTTGATAAAAACAGGCAATAATTGAATGTCTATCTTGAGAAGCGTATAGAAAAACACATTCATTGGTAAGAAAAGTCTATTTATAGTCACCCATTCCTTCAAAAGTATTATTACTCGTTTTAAAGACGTTTATAATCTCATAATTGATTTTAAGTTGAATATTTTAGATTTTTTATTAAAATATATTATAATTGAGTGCCTGTCTCAAGAAATGCGTAAAAGAACCCATTCATTTAGAAGAAAATTCCATTTATAGTCTCTCATTCCTTCAAAAGCCTCATTACACGCTTTAAAAAGTTTTGTAATCCCATAATTGATTTTAAGTTAAATTTTTTTATAGTTTTGATAAAAACAGATAATAATTGAATGTCTATCTTGAGAAACGTGTAGAAAAACACATTCATTTGTAAAAAAAGTCTATTTATAGTCACCCATT
>NW_018397298.1:127423-127640 GCF_002168275.2 Theobroma umbraticum
CTCAAAATTGATTTTAAGTTGAATATTTTAGATTCTTCTTTAAAACATACTATAATTGCGTGCCTACCTTGAAAAATGTGTAAAAAAACCCATTTATTTTAAAAAAGTCTATTTATAATCTTACATTCCTTCAAATGTCATGTTACACGCTTTAAATAGTTTTATAATCCCATAATTGTTTTTAAGTTAAATTTTTTTACATTTTTGGTCAAAACAA
>NW_018397298.1:127908-128019 GCF_002168275.2 Theobroma umbraticum
AAACAGACTATAATTGAATGTTTGCCTCGAGAAACATGAAGAAAAAAGCATTCATTGGTAGAAAAAGTTTATTTATGGTCACTCATTTCTTCAAAAGCTTTATTACTCGTT
>NW_018397298.1:128029-128369 GCF_002168275.2 Theobroma umbraticum
TTATAATCTCAAAATTGATTTTAGGTTAAATATTTTAGATTTTTCTTTAAAATAGATTATAATTGAGTGCCTACCTTGAAAAACGTATAGAAAAATCCATTTATTTTAAAAAAAATCTATTTATAGTCTTGCATTCCTTCAAAAGCCAAGTTACACGTTTTAAATGGTTTTAAAATCCCATAATTGATTTTAAGTTGAATTTGTTTACATTTTTGATCAAAATAGAGAATAATTGAATGTCTATCTCGAGAAAGTTGTAAAAAAATGTATTCATTGGTATGAAAGTTCTATTTATAGTCACCCATTCCTTCAAAAGCCTTATTACTCATTTTAAATGATT
>NW_018397298.1:128388-132498 GCF_002168275.2 Theobroma umbraticum
TTTAAGTTGAATTTTTTTATATTTTTCTTTAAAACAAACTATAATTGAATGTTTGTCTCAAGAAACGTGAAGAAAAAAACATTCATTGGCAAGAAATGTTCATTTATAGTCTCTCATTTCTTCAAAAGTCATTGTACTCACTTTAAATGATTTTATAATTCCATAATTGATTTTATGTTGAATTTTATACATTTTCTTATCAAAACAAATAATAATTGAATGTCTATCTCGAGAAAGGTGTAGAAAAACACATTCATTAGTAGGAAAAGTCTATTTATAGCCGCCTATTCCTTAAAAAGCCTTATTACTTGCTTTAAATAGTTTTATAATCTCATCATTGATTTTAAGTTAATTTTTTTTACATTTTTTATTTGAACAAATAATAATTGAATCTCTATCTCGAGAAATGTGAAGAAAAAAATATTCATTGGCAATAAAAGTCCTTTTCTAGTCACCCATTCCTTCAAAAGCGTTATTACTCGCTTTGAATGGTTTTATAATCTCATAATTGATTTTAAGTTAAATTTTTTTACATTTTTCATTAAAACAGACAATAATTGAATGTCTATCTTGAGAAACATGAAGAAAAATGCATTCATTGGTAAGAAAAGTTCATTTATGGTCACTCATTTCTTCAAAAGCCTTATTACTCGCTTTTTATAATCTTAAAATTGATTTTACGTTGAATATTTTAGATTTTTCTTTAAAACAGACAATAATTTAGTGCTTTCCTTGAGAAACGTGTAGAAAAGCCCATTTATTTTAAAAAAAGTCTATTTATAGTCTTGCATTCCTTCAAAAGCCATGTTACACATTTTAAATGGTTTTATGATCCCATAATTGATTTTAAGTTGAATTTTTTTACATTTTTGATCAAAACAGAGAATAATTGAACATCTATCTTGAGAAACATGTAGAGAAATGCATTCATTGGTATGAAAGCTCTATTTATAGTTATACATTCCTTCAAAAGCCTTATTACTCGTTTTAAATGGTTTTATAATCTCATAATTAATTTTAAGTTGAATTTTTTTATATTTTTCATTAAAACAGACTATAATTGAATGTCTGCCTCGAGAAACATAAAGAAAAAAATATTCATTGGCAAGAAAAGTCCATTTATAGCCCACATTCCCTCGAAATTCTTATTATTCGCTTTAAATGGTTTTATAATATCATCACCGGTTTTAAGTTGAATTTTTTCATTTTTTATTAAAACAAACAATAATTGAATGTCTCTCTTAAGAAATATAAAGAAAAATGCATTCATTGGCAATAGAAGTCCTTTTATAGTCACCAATTCCTTCGAAAGCGTTATTATTCACTTTAAATGATTTTATAATCTCATAATAGATTTTAAATTGAATTTTTTTACATTTTTTGTTAAACCAAACTATAATTGAATGCCTGCCTTAAGAAACATGTAAAAAAACCATTAATTGAGAAAATAAATCCGTTTGTAGTCACCTATTCATTCAAAGCCTTATTACTTATTCTAAATAGTTTCATAAACTCATAATTGATTTTAAGTTGATTTGTTTTTACATTTTTCATTAAAACAAACTATAATTGAATGTCTGCCTCAATAAACATGAAGAAAAATGTATTCATTGTCAAGAAATGTCTATTTATAGTCACCCATTCCTTTAAAAGCCTTATTACTCGCTTTAACTAGTTTTATAATCCCATAATTGATTTTAATTTAAATTTTTTTATATTTTTTATCAAAACAGACAATAATTGAATGTCTATCTTGAGAAACGTGTAGAGAAACACATTCATTGGTAACAAATGTCTATTTATAGTCACCCATTCCTTCAAAAGCCTTATTACTTACTTTAAATAGTTTTACAATCTCATAATTGATTTTAAGTTGAGTTTTTTTACATTTTTTGTTAAAACAGACTATAATTGAATATCTACGTCAAGAAACATAAAGAAAAACACATTTATTGGTAAGAAAAGTCCATTTATAGTCACCCATTCCTTCAAAAGCCTTATTACTCGCTTTAAATGGTTTTATACTCTAATAATTGATTTTGAGTTAAATTTTTTTACAGTTTTGATTAAAGCAGAAAACAATTGAATGTCTGTCTTGAGAAACGTCAAGAAAAAAACATTCATTGGCAAGAAAAGTCCATTTATAGTCACTCATTCCTTCAAAAGCCTTATTACTCGCTTTAAATATTTTTATAATCTAATAATTGATTTTAAGTTGAATTCTTTTACATTTTTGAATAAAACAGACAATAATTGAATGTCTATCTCATGAAACGTGAAGAAAAAGCATTCATGGATAAGAAAAGTCCATTTATAGTCACTAATTCCTTCAAAAGCCTCTCTACTCGTTTTAAATTATTTTATAATCTCATAATTGATTTTAAGTTAAATTTTTAATATTTTTCATTAAAACAGACTATAATTGAATGTCTGCCATGAGAAACATGAAGAAAAAAGTATTTATTTGCAAGAAAAGTCCATTTATAATCTTTCATTCTTTCAAAAGCCATGTTACACGCTTTAAATAATTTTATAATCTCATAATTTATTTTCAGTTTTTCATTTTTTTACATTTTTGATCAAAACAGGTAATAATTGAATGTTTATCTTGAGAAACATGTAGAAAAATATATTCATTGGCAACAAAAGTCTATTTATTGTCACCCATTCCTTTAAAAGCCTTGTTACTTATTTTAAACAGTTTTATAATCTCATAATTGTTTTTAAGTTGAATTTTTTTATATTTTTTTATTAAAACAGACTATAATTAAATGTCTGCCTTAATTAACATGAATAAAAAAGCATTCATTAGCAAGAAAAGTCAATTTATATTCTCGAATTCCATCAAAAGCTTTTTTACTCATTTTAAATGGTTTTATAATCTAATAATTATTTTTAAGTTGAATTTTTTACATTTTTTGTTAAAATAGACTATAATTGAATATCTGTCTTGTGAAACATGAAGAAAAAAGCATTCATTAGCAAGAAAAGTCAATTTATATTCTTCCATTCCTTCAAAAGTCTTTTTTACTCGTTTTAAATGATTTTATAATTTCATAATTAATATTAAGTTGATTTTTTTTGTATTTTTAATTAAAACAGACAATAATTGAATATTTATCTTGAGAAACGTGGAGAAAAAAACATTCATTGATAAGAAAAAGTCATTTATAGTCACCCATTCCTTCAAAAGCCTTATTACTCTATTTAAATGGTTTTCTAATCGCATAATTGATTTTAAATTGAATATTTTAGATTTTTCATTAAAATGGACTATAATTGAATGTTTGCCGAGAGAAATTTTCAGAAAAGCCCATTTATTTGAAAGAAAAGTCCATTTATAGTCTCCCATTTCTTCAAAAGCCATGTTTCATGCTTTAAATGATTTTATAAACCCATAATTGATTTTAAGTGAAATTTTTTTTACATTTTTTATAAAAACAGGCAATAATTGAATGTCTATCTTGCGAAGCGTGTAGAAAAACACATTAATTGATAAGAAAAGTCTATTTATAGTCACTCATTCCTTCAAAAGCATTATTACTTGTTTTAAAGAGGTTTATAATCTCATAATTGATTTTAAGTTGAATTTTTGTACATTTTCGATTAAAACAGACAATAATTGAATGTCTATCTTGATAAACGTAAAGAAAAAATTATTCATTGCCAAGAAAATAAATTTATAATCTCATAATTGATTTTAAGTTGAAAATTTTTTATTTTTCATTAAAATAGATTATAATTGAGTGCATATCTCAGGAAACGCGTAGAAAAACCCATTCATTTAGAAAAAAAAAGTCCATTAATAGTCTCCCATTCCTTCAAAAGCCTTGTTACACGCTTTAAATAGTTTTGTAATCCCATAATTGATTTTAAGTTGAATTTTTTTTATATTTTTAATAAAAACAAAAAATAGTTGAATGTCCATCTTGAGAAACGTGTAGAAAAACACATTCATTTGTAAAAAAAGTCTACTTATAGTCACCCATTCTTTCAAAAGCATTATTACTCGTTTTAAATAGTTTTATAATCTCTTAATTGATTTTAAGTTGAATTTTTTTTACATTTTCATTAAAATAGACTATAATTGAATGTCTGCCTTGAGAAATG
>NW_018397298.1:133224-134475 GCF_002168275.2 Theobroma umbraticum
AACGTGAAGAAAAAAGCATTCAATGGCAAGAAAAGTCCATTTATAGTCACCCATCCCTTCAAAAGCTTTATTACTCACTTTAAATGGTTTTATAATCTAATAATTTATTTTAAGTTGATTTTTTTTTACATTTTTGAATAAAATAGATAATAATTGAATGTTTATCTCAAGAAATATGAAGAAAAAAAATTCATTGGCAAGAAAAGCCCATTTATCGTCACTCATTCCTTCAGAAGCCTTATTACTCGCTTTGAATGGTTTTATAATCTCATAATTGATTTTAAATTGAATATTTTATCATTTTCATTAAAACAGACTATAATTGAGTGCTTGACTCGATAAACATGTAGAAAAACTTATTTATTTAAAAAAAAGTTCATTTACAGTCTTTCAATTCTTCAAAAGCCATGTTACATGTTTTAAATAGTTTTATAATCTCATAATTTATTTTAAGTTAAATTTTTTTACATTTTTGATCAAAACAGACAATAATTGAATGTCTACCTCAAGAAAGATGTAGAAAAATGCATTCATTGGTAAGAAAAGTCAATTTATTGTCACCCATTCCTTCAAAAGCCTTATTACTCGTTTTAAACAGTTTTGTAATCTCATAATTGTTTCTAAGTTGAAGTTTTTTACATTTTTCATTAAAACAGACTATAATTAAATGTCTGTCTTGAGAAACATGGAGAAAAAACCATTCATTGGCAAGGAAAGTCCTTTTATAGTCTCTCATTCCTTCAAAACCCATGTTACATGCTTTAAATGGTTTTATAATCCCATAATTAATGTTAAGTTGATATTGTTTTGCATTTTTGATAAAAACAGATAATAATTGAAAGTTTACCTCAAGAAGCGTGTAAAAAAATACATTCATTGATAAGAAAAGTCTATTTATAGTCAGTCATTCCTTTATAAGCCTTATCACTTACTCTAAATGGTTTTATAATCTCATAGTTGGTATTAAGTTTAATTTTTTTACATTTTTCATTAAAATAGACTATAATTGAATACCTGCCTTGAGAAACGTGAAGAAAAAGCCATTCATTTAGAAAATAAGTCTATTTATAGTCACCCATTCATTCAAAAGCCTTATTACTCGCTTTAAATGGTTTTATAATCCCATAATTGATTTTAAGTTGTATTTTTGTATATTTTTTATCAAAACAGACAATAATTGAATATTTATCTCAAGAAACGTGTAGAAAAACACATTCATTGATAACAAAAGTCTATTTATAGTCACACATT
>NW_018397298.1:134575-134689 GCF_002168275.2 Theobroma umbraticum
TCTCAAGATAGACATTCAATTATTATCTGTTTTAATCAAAAATGTAAAAAAATTAACTTAAATTGAATTATTAGATATAAAACTATTTAAAGAGAGTAATAAGACTTTTGAAGG
>NW_018397298.1:134699-134763 GCF_002168275.2 Theobroma umbraticum
TATAAATGGACTTTTCTTGCCAATGAATATTTTTTTCTTTGTGTTTCTCAAGATAAACATTTAA
>NW_018397298.1:134773-134883 GCF_002168275.2 Theobroma umbraticum
TTTTAATCAAAAATGTAAAAAAAATAAATGAAAATCAATTATTAGATTATAAAGCCATTTAAAACGAGTAATAAGGCTTTTAAAGAAATGGGTGACTATAAATGGACTTT
>NW_018397298.1:135156-135468 GCF_002168275.2 Theobroma umbraticum
ATAAATGGACTTTTCTTGCCATTGAATGCTTTTTTCTTCATGTTTCTCAAGATAAACATTCAATTATAATCTGTTTTAATCAAATATGTAAAAAAAAATCAACTTAAAATCAATTCTGAGATTATAAAACTATTTAAAACGAGTAATAAAACTTTTGAAGGAATGGGTGACAATAAATAGATTTTTTTTGGCAATGAATGTATTTTTCTACTCGTTTCTAGAGATAGGTATTCAATTATTATCTCTCTTGATCAAAAATGCAAAAAAATTCAATCTAAAATAAATTATAGATTATAAAATCATTTAAAGCGT
>NW_018397298.1:135478-135773 GCF_002168275.2 Theobroma umbraticum
TTTTGAAGGAATGAAAGACTATAAATAAACTTTTCTTGCCAATGAATGCTTTTTTCTTCATGTTTTTCATTTCAAACACTAAATTATAGTCTGTTTTAGTGAAACATTTTAAAAATTCAATTTAAAATCAATTATAAGATTATAAAACTATTTAAAATGAGTAAAAAGGCTTTTAAAGGAATAAGTGACTATAAATGGACTTTGTTTTGCCAATGAATGCTTTTTCTTCATGTTTCTTGACATAGACATTCAATTATTGTCTGTTTTATTCAAAAATGTAAAAGAATTCAACTTA
>NW_018397298.1:135960-136304 GCF_002168275.2 Theobroma umbraticum
AAAAAAATTAACTTAAAATAAATTATGAGATTACAAAACTATTTAAAATGAGTAATAAAGCTTTTGAAGGGATGGGTGACAATAAATAGACTTTTCTTGGCAATGAATGCATTTTTCTACACATTTCTTGATATAGACATTCAATTATTATCTGTTTTGATCAAAAATGTTAAAAAATTCAATTTAAAATAAATTATAGGATTATAAAACCATTTGAAGCATGTAACATAGCTTTTGAAAGAATGAAAGACTATAAATGGACTTTTCTTATCAACGAATGCTTTTTTCTTCATGATTCTCATGGCAGACATTCAATTATAGTCTGTTTTAATGAAAAATGTTAA
>NW_018397298.1:136314-136504 GCF_002168275.2 Theobroma umbraticum
TAAAATCAATTATGAGATTATAAAACCATTTAAAACAAGTCAAAAGGCTTTCGAATGAATAAGTGACTGTAAATAAACTTTTCTTGCCAATGAATGCTTTTTTCTTCATGTTTCTTGACATAGACATTCAATTATTACCTGTTTTATCCAAAAATGTAAAAGAATTCAACTTAAAATTAATTATTATATT
>NW_018397298.1:136554-136859 GCF_002168275.2 Theobroma umbraticum
CTTTTCTTGTCAATGAATGCTTTTTTCTTCATGTTTCTCTTGATAGACATTCAATTGTTGTCTGTTTTAATCAAAAATATAAAAAAATTTAACTTAAAATAAATTATGGGATTATAAAACTATTTAAGGCATGTAACATGGCTTTTCAAGGAATAGGAGACTATAAATAATGAATTTTTTTAAATAAATGAGTTTTCTACATGTTTCTCGAGTTAGGCACTCAATTATAGTCTGTTTCAATGAAAATTATGAAAAATTCAACTTAAAATCAATTATGAGATTATAAAACCATTCAAAGCGAGTAA
>NW_018397298.1:136954-137373 GCF_002168275.2 Theobroma umbraticum
CAAGGTAGACATTCAATTATAGTTTGTTTTAACTAAAAAAGTAAAAGAAATTAACTTAAAATCAATTATGAGATTACAAAACTGTTTAAAATGAGTAATAAAGCTTTTGAAGGAATGGATGACAATAAATAAACTTTTCTTGGCAATGAATGCATTTGACTACATGTTTCTTGATATAGACATTCAATTATTGTTTGTTTTGATCAAAATGTAAAAAAATTCAATTCAAAATAAATTATGGGGTTATAAAACCATTTGAAGCATGTAACATAGCTTTGGAAGGAATGAAAGACTATAAATGGACTTTTCTTATCAACGAATGCTTTTTTCTTCATGTTTCTCATGACAAACATTCAATTATAGTTTATTTTAATAAAAAATATTAAAAATTTAACTTAAAATTAATTATGAGATTATAA
>NW_018397298.1:137383-137451 GCF_002168275.2 Theobroma umbraticum
AATGAGTAAAAAGGCTTTTGAAGGAATAAGTGACTATAAATAAGCTTTTCTTTCCAATGAATGCTTTT
>NW_018397298.1:137461-137604 GCF_002168275.2 Theobroma umbraticum
TTCTCGAGATAGACATTCAATTATTATCTATTTTATTCAAAAATGTAAAAAAATTCAACTTAAAATCAATTATTACATATTAAAACTACTTAAAGCGAATAATAAGGCTTTTAAAGGAATGGGTGACTATAAATGAACTTTTC
>NW_018397298.1:137704-137888 GCF_002168275.2 Theobroma umbraticum
ATCTAAAATAAATTATGGATTATAAAACCATTTAAAGCGTGTAACATGACTTTTAAACGAATGAAAGACTATAAATGGACTTTTCTTGGCAATGAGTGCTTGTTTCTTCATGTTTCTCATGGCAAACATTCAATTATAGTCTGTTTTAACGAAAAATATTAAAAATTCAACTTAAAATCAATTA
>NW_018397298.1:137898-138105 GCF_002168275.2 Theobroma umbraticum
AAACCATTTAAAACGAGTAAAAAGGCTTTTGAAGGAATAAGTGAATATAAATAGACTTTTCTTGCCAATGAATGCTTTTTTCTTTATGTTTCTGGACAAAGACATTCAATTATTGTCCGTTTTATTCGAAAATGTAAAAGAATTCAACTTAAAATTAATTATTAGATTATAAAACTATTTAGAGTGAGTAATAAGGCTTTTGAAGGA
>NW_018397298.1:138115-138223 GCF_002168275.2 Theobroma umbraticum
ATAAATGGACTTTTTTTTACCAATGAATGCTCTTTTCTTCACGTTTCTCTTAATAGACATTCAATTGTTGCCTGTTTTAATCAAAAATGTAAAATAATTTAACTTAAA
>NW_018397298.1:138387-138592 GCF_002168275.2 Theobroma umbraticum
AAATAAATGAGTTTTTCTACATGTTTCTCGAGGCAAGCACTCAATTATAGTCTGTTTCAATAAAAATTATAAAATATTAAACTTAAAATCAATTATGAGATTATAAAACCATTCAAAGCAAGTAATAAGGGTTTTGAAGGAATGAGAGACTATAAATCAACTTTTCTTACCATTTGATGCTTTTTTCTTCACGTTTCTCAAGGTA
>NW_018397298.1:138602-138814 GCF_002168275.2 Theobroma umbraticum
TATAGTCTATTTTAACTAAAAATATAAAAAAAATTAACTTAAAATCAATTATGAAATTACAAAACTGTTTAACACGAGTAATAAAGCTTTTGAAGAAATGGATGGCAATAAATAGACTTTTCTTAGCAATGAATGCATTTTTCTACTTGTTTCTCGAAATAGACATTCAATTATTATCTGTTTTGATCAAAAATGTAAAAAAATTCAATTTA
>NW_018397298.1:138824-138973 GCF_002168275.2 Theobroma umbraticum
TGAGATTATAAAACCATTTAAAGCATGTAACCCGGCTTTTGAAAGAATGAAAGACTATAAATGGACTTTTCTTGTCGACGAATGCTTTTTTCTTAATGTTTCTCATGGCAGACATTCAATTATAGTCTGTTTTAATGAAAAATATTAAA
>NW_018397298.1:139004-140713 GCF_002168275.2 Theobroma umbraticum
AAACCATTTAAAATGAGTAAAAAGACTTTTGAAGGAATAAGTGACTATAAATAGACTTTTCTTACCAATGAATACATTTTTCTACACGTTTCTCAAGATAGACATTCAATTATTATCTGTCTTGATCAAAAATGTAAAAAAATTCAATCTCAAATAAATTATGGATTATAAAATCATTTAAAGCATGTAACATGGCTTTTGAAGGAATGAAAGACTATAAATGGACTTTTCTTGCCACTGAATGCTTTTTTCTTCATGTTTCTCATGGCAGACATTCAATTATAGTTTGTTTTAACAAAAAATGTTAAAAATTCAATTTAAAATCAATTATGAGATTATTTAAAATGAGTAAAAAGGCTTTTGAAGGAATAAGTGACTATAAATAGATTTTTCTTGCCAATGAATGCTTTTTTCTTTATGTTTCTCGAGATAGACATTCAATTATTATTTGTTTTATTGAAAAATGCAAAAAAAAATTAACTTAAAATTAATTATTAGATTATACAACTATTTAAAGCGAGTAATAAGGCTTTTGAAGGAATGGGTGACTATAAATGAACTTTTCTTGCCAATGAATGCTTTTTTCTTCATATTTTTTAAGATAGACATTCAATTGTTGTCTTTTCTAATCAAAAATATTAAAAAATTTAACTTAAAATAAATAATGCAATTATAAAACTATTTAAAACGTGTAACATGGCTTTTGAAGGAATGGGAGACTATAAAAAATAGACTTTTCTTTTAAATAAATGAGTTTTTCTACATGTTTCTCGAGGCAGACACTCAATTATAGTCTATTTAATAAAAATTATAAAATATTTAACTTAAAATCAATTATGAGATTATAAAACCATTCAAAACGAGTAATAAAGTTTTTGAAGAAATAAGAGATTATAAATAGACTATTCTTGCCATTGTATGCTTTTTTCTTCACATTTTTCGAGGTAAGCATTCAATTATCGTCTATTTTAACTAAATATGTAAAAACAATCAACTTAAAGTCAATTATGAGATTATAAAACTATTTAAAACGAGTAATAAAGATTTTGAACGAATGGGTGACAATAAATAGACTTTTCTTGCCAATGAATACATATTTTTACACGTTTCTCGAGATAGGCTTTCAATTATTTTCTGTCTTGATCAAAAATATAAAAAAATTCAATTCAAAATAAATTATGAATTATAAAACTATTTGAAGCGTGTAACATGGCTTTTGAAGGAATGAAAGACTATAAATAGACTTTTCTTATCAATGAATGCTTTTTTTTTCATGTTTCTCATGGCAGACATTCAATTATAGTCTATTTTAATGAAAAATGTTAAAAATTCAATTTAAAATCAATTATGAGATTATAAAACTATTTAAAACGAGTAAAAAGGCTTTTGAAGTAATAAGTGACTATAAATGGATTTTTCTTGCCAATGAATGCTTTTTTCTTTATGTTTCTCGAGGTAAACATTCAGTTATTGTCTGTTTTTTTAAAAAATATAAAAGAATTCAACTTAAAAGCAATTATTAGATTATAACACTATTTAAAGCGAGTAATAAAGCTTTTGAAGGAATGGGTTACTATAAATAGACTTTTCTTACCAATGAATGCTTTTTCTCTATGTTTCTCAAGATAGACATTTAATTCTTGTCTGTTTTAATTAAAAATGTAAAAAAATTTAACTTAAAATAAATTATGAAATTATAAAACCATTTA
>NW_018397298.1:141177-141328 GCF_002168275.2 Theobroma umbraticum
AGTAAAGCTTTTGAAGGAATGGGTGACAATAAACAGACTTTTCTTCCCAATGAATGTATTTTTCTACACGTTTCTCAAGATAAGCATTCAACTATTGTCTGTCTTGATCAAAAATGTAAAAAAATTCAATCTAAAATAAATTATGGATTAT
>NW_018397298.1:141668-143059 GCF_002168275.2 Theobroma umbraticum
GACTATAAATAGACTTTTCTTGCCAATGAATGCTTTTTTCTTTATGTTTCTTGACAAAGACATTCAAATATTGTCTATTTTATTCAAAAATGTAAAAGAATTCAACTTAAAATTAATTATTAGATTATAAAACTATTTAAAGCGAGTAATAAGGCTTTTGAAGGAATGGGTGACTATAAATGGACTTTTTTTTACCAATGAATGCTTTTTTCTTCATGTTTCTCTTAATAGACATTCAATTGTTGTCTTTTTTAAACAAAAATGTAAAAAAAATTCAACTTAAAATAAATTATGACATTATAAAATTATTTAAAGCATGTAACATGGCTTTTCAAGGAATGAAAGACTATAAATAATGGACTTTTCTTTTAAATAAATGAGTTTTTCTACATATTTCTCGAGACAGGCACTCAATTATAGTCTGTTTCAATAAAAATTATAAAATATTCAACTTAAAATCAATTATGAGATTATAAAACCATTCAAAGCGAGTAATAAGGGTTTTGAAGGAATGAGAAACTATAAATAAACTTTTCTTACCATTGTATACTTTTTTCTTCACGTTTCTCAAGGTAGACATTCAATTATAGTTTATTTTAACTAAAAATATAAAAAAAATAACTTAAAATCAATTATGAAATTACAAAACTGTTTAAAACGAGTAATAAAGCTTTTGAAGGAATGGGTGGTAATAAATAGACTTTTCTTGGTAATGAATGCATTTTTCTACATGTTTCTCGACATAGACATTCAATTATTTTCTGTTTTGATCAAAGATGTAAAAATATTCAATCGAAAATAAATTATGGGATTATAAAACCATTTAAAGCATGTAACATGGCTTTTGAAGGAATGAAAGACTATAAATGGACTTTTCTTATCGACGAATTCTTTTTTCTTCATGTTCCTCATGGTAGACATTCAATTATAGTTTGTTTTAATGAAAAATGTTAAAAATTCAACTCAAAATCAATTATGAGATTATAAAACCATTTAAAATGAGTAAAAAGACTTTTGAAGGAATAAGTGACTATAAATAGGCTTTTCTTGCCAATGAATGCTTTTTGCTTCATTTTTATCGAGATAGATATTCAATTATTGTCTGTTTTATTCAAAAATGTAAAATAATTCAACTTAAAATCAATTATTAGATATTAAAACTATTTAAAGTGAGTAATAAGGCTTTTGAAGGAATGGGTGACTATAAATGGACTTTTCTTACCAATGAATGCTTTTTTTCTCACGTTTCTCGAGAAAGACATTCAATTGTTTTCTATTTTAATAAAAAATGTAAAACATTTAACTTAAAATTAATTGTTAGAGTATAAAACCATTTAAAGCGAGTAATAGAGCTTTTGAAGAAATGGGTGACTATAAATGGACTTTTCTTG
>NW_018397298.1:143507-144736 GCF_002168275.2 Theobroma umbraticum
TTCTTCACGTTTCTCGAGGTAGACATTTAATTATAGTCTGTTTTAATGAAAAATGTAAAAAAATTCAACTTAAAATCATTGATGAGATTATAAAATCATTTGTGAGTAATAAGGCTTTTGAAAAAATGAGAGGCTATAGATAGACTTTTTTTTCCCAGTAAATGCTTTTTACTTCACGTTTCTCAAGATAGACATTCAATTATAGTCTGTTTTAATGAAAAAGATAAAAAAATTCAACTTAAAATTAATTATGGGATTATAAAACAATTTAAAGCAATCAATAAGGCTTTTAAAGGAATGGGATACTATAAATGGATTTTTCTTACCAATGAATGCTTTTTTCTTCATGTTTCTTAAGGGAAACATTCAATTATTGTCTGTTATCTTCAAAAATGTAAAAATATTCAACTTAAAATCAATTATTTGATTATAAAACCATTTAAATCGAGTAATAAGGCTTTTGAAGGAACGAGTGGCTATAAATAGACTTTTCTTAGCAATGAATACTTTTTTGTTCATGTTTCTCTAGATAGACATTCAATTATTGTCTGTTTTAATCGAAAATATAAACAAATTCAACTTAAAATCATTTAAAACGAGTAATAATGCTTTTGAAGAAATGGGTGACTATAAATAGACTTTTCTCACCAATGAATGTGTTTTTCTACACGCTTCTCAGGATAAACATTCAATTATTATCTATTTTAATCAAAAATGTAAAAAAATTCAAGTTAAAATCAATTATGGGTTTATAAAACCATTTAAAGTATGTAACATTGCTTTTGAAGAAATGAGAGACTATAAATGAACTTTTCTTTCAAATAAATGGGTATTTCTATAATTTTCTCGAGGTAGGCACTCAATTATAGTCTATTTTAATGAAAAATCTAAAATATTCAACTTAAAATCAATTATGAGATAAGAAAACCATTTAAAGCGAGTAATAAGGCTTTTGAAGGAATGAGTGATTATAAATAGACTTTTCTTTCCAATGAATGTTTTTTTCTTCAAGTTTCTTGAGATAAACATTCAATTATTGTCTATTTTAATTGAAAATGCAAAAACCTTCAACTTAAAATCAACAATGAGATTATAAAACTATTTAAAACGAGTAATAAGGCTTTTGAAAGAATGGAAGGATATAAATAGACTTTTCTTACCAATGAATCCTTTTTTCTTCATGTTTCTTGAGGTAAGCAATCAATTATAGTCTGTTTTAACTAAAAATA
>NW_018397298.1:144746-144822 GCF_002168275.2 Theobroma umbraticum
CAACTTAAAATCAATTGTGAGATTATAAAACTATTTAAAACGAGTAAAAAGGCTTTTGAAGGAATGAGAGGCTATA
>NW_018397298.1:144832-144929 GCF_002168275.2 Theobroma umbraticum
TCTTGCCAATGAATGCTTTTTTCTTCATTTTTCTTAAGATAGACATTCAATTATTGTTTTTTTTAATCAAAAATGTAAAAAACTTCAACTTAAAATC
>NW_018397298.1:144939-145087 GCF_002168275.2 Theobroma umbraticum
TTATAAAACCATTTAAAGCGAGTAATAAGATTTCTTAAGGAATGAGAGGCTATAAATAGAATTTTCTTGCCAATGAATTCTTTTTTCTTCATGTTTCTCAAGGCAAACTTTCAATTATAATTTTTTTGAATGAAAAATGTAAAAAAAT
>NW_018397298.1:145472-146311 GCF_002168275.2 Theobroma umbraticum
AAACGTAAAAAAATTCAACTTAAAATCAATTATTAGATTATAAAACCATTTAAAACGATTAATAAGGCTTTTGAAGGAATGAGAAACTAGAAATAGACTTTTCTGGTCATTGAATGCTTTTTTCCTCACATTTTTGAAGGTAGACATTCAGTTATAGTCTATTTTAATAAAAAATGTAAAACAATTTAACTTAAAATCAATTATGACATTATATAACCATTTAAAGCGAGTAATAAGGCTTTTGAAAGAATTGGATGCTATAAATAGACTTTTCTTGTCAATGAATGCGTTTTTGTTCAAGTTTCTCGATGTTAACATTCAATTATTGTCTGTTTTTAAAAAAACAGTAAAAAAATTAAACTTAAAATCAATTATTAGATTATAAAACTATTTAAAGAGAGTAATAAGGCTTTTGAAGAAATGAGAGACTATAAATGGACTTTTCTTGCCAGTAAATACATTTTTCTTCATGTTTCTCGAGGCATACATTCAATTATAGTCTGTTTTAATGAAAAATATAAAAAAATTCAACTTAAAATCAATTATAAGATTATAAAACCATTTAAAAGGAGTAATAAAACTTTTGAAGGAATGGGTGACTATAAATAGATTTTTCTTCTCAATGAATATGTTTTTCTATACGTTTCTCGAGATAAACATTCAATTATTATTTGTTTTGAACAAAAATGTAAAACAAATTCAACTTAAAATCAACTATGGGATTATAAAACTATATAAAGCTTGTAACATGGCTTTTAAAGGAATGAGAGACTATAAATAGACTTTCTTTCAAATAATTGGGTTTTTCTGCACGTTTCTCTAGGTAGGCACTCAATTAT
>NW_018397298.1:146411-146520 GCF_002168275.2 Theobroma umbraticum
TTTCTTGCCAATGAATGCTTTTTTCTTCATGTTTCTTGAGATAGACATTCAATTGTTGTCTGTTCCTATGAATAATATAAGAACATTTAACTTAAAATAAATTATGAGA
>NW_018397298.1:146530-146608 GCF_002168275.2 Theobroma umbraticum
ATTTAAAGCGTGTAACATGGCTTTTGAAGAAATGGGAGACTATAAAAATAGACTTTTCTTTTAAATAAATGAGTTTTT
>NW_018397298.1:146618-147044 GCF_002168275.2 Theobroma umbraticum
CTCGAGGCAGACACTCAATTATAGTCTATTTAATGAAAATTATAAAATATTCAACTTAAAATCAGTTATGAGATTATAAAACCATTCAAAGCGAGTAATAAAGTTTTTGAAGAAATAAGAGACTATAAATAGACTTTTCTTGCCATTGTATGCTTTTTTCTTCACGTTTCTCGAGGTAAACATTAAATTATAATCTGTTTTAACTAAATATGTAAAAAAAAATAAACTTAAAGTCAATTATGAGATTATAAAACTATTTAAAATGAGTAATAAAGATTTTGAAAGAATGGGTGACAATAAATAGACTTTTCTTGCAAATGAATACATTTTTCTACACGTTTCTTGAGATAGGCTTTCGATTATTTTCTGTCTTGATCAAAAATGTAAAAAAATTTAATTCAAAATAAATTATGGATTATAAAACCA
>NW_018397298.1:147054-147278 GCF_002168275.2 Theobroma umbraticum
GTAACATGGCTTTTGAAGGAATGAAAGACTAGAAATAGACTTTCTTGCCAATGAATGCTTTTTTTTTCATGTTTCTCATGGCAGATATTCAATTATAGTTTGTTTTAATGAAAAATGTTAAAAATTTAATTTAAAATCAATTATGAGATTATAAAACTATTTAAAACAAGTAAAAAAGCTTTTGAAAGAGTAAGTGGCTATAAATAGACTTTTCTTGCCAATGA
>NW_018397298.1:147288-147368 GCF_002168275.2 Theobroma umbraticum
CTTTATGTTTCTCGAGATAAATATTCAGCAATTGTCTGTTTTATTTAAAAATGCAAAAGAATTCAACTTAAAATCAATTA
>NW_018397298.1:147378-147448 GCF_002168275.2 Theobroma umbraticum
AAACTATTTAAAGCGAGTAATAAAGTTTTTGAAGGAATGGGTTACTATAAATAGACTTTTCTTACCAATG
>NW_018397298.1:147458-147705 GCF_002168275.2 Theobroma umbraticum
TCTTCATGTTTCTCGAGATAGACATTCAATTGTTGTCTGTTTTAATCAAAAATGTAAAAACATTTAACTTAAAATAAACTATGAAATTATAAAACTATTTAAAGCGTGTAACATGACTTTTGAAAGAATGGGAGACTATAAATAATGGACTTTTCTTTTAAATAAATGAGCTTTTCTACATGTTTCTCTAGGCAGGCACTCAATTATAGTCTGTTTTAATAAAAATTATAAAATATTCAACTTAAAA
>NW_018397298.1:147805-147924 GCF_002168275.2 Theobroma umbraticum
TTTGAAAGAATGGGTGACCATAAATAGATTTTTCTTATCAATGAATGCATTTTTCTTCATGTTTTTCCAGATATACATTCAATTATTGTCTGTTTTAATAAAAAATATAAAAAATTCAA
>NW_018397298.1:148257-148446 GCF_002168275.2 Theobroma umbraticum
AGCGAGTAATAAGGCTTTTGAAGAAATGAGAGGCTATAAATAGACTTTTCTTCCTAATGAATGCTTTTTTCTTCACATTTTTCAAGGTAGACATTAAATTATAGTATGTTTTAATAAAAAATACAAAAAAATACAAAAACCATTTAAAGCAATCAATAAGGCTTTTAAAGGAATGAGAGACTATAAATG
>NW_018397298.1:148463-148618 GCF_002168275.2 Theobroma umbraticum
AATGCTTTTTTTTTCATGTTTCTTAAGGGAAACATTCAATTATTATCTGTTTTATTCAAAAATGTAAAAAAATTCAACTTAAAATCAATTATTTTATTATTAAATCATTTAAAGCGAGTAATAAGGCTTTTGAAAAAATGGGTGACTATAAATGA
>NW_018397298.1:148904-149045 GCF_002168275.2 Theobroma umbraticum
AATTATTGTCTATTTTATCAAAAATGTAAAAAAATTTAAGTTAAAATTAATTATAGGTTTATAAAACCATTCAAAGGATGTAACATCGCTTTTGAAGAAATGGGAGACTATAAATGGACTTTTCTTTCAAATAAATGGGTT
>NW_018397298.1:149187-149312 GCF_002168275.2 Theobroma umbraticum
GATTTAATGAAAAATGTAAAAAAGTCAACTTAAAATCAATTATGAGATTATAAAACCATTTAGAGCAAGTGATAAGGCTTTTGAAGGAATGGGTAACTATAAATAGACTTTTCTTATCAATGAAT
>NW_018397298.1:149457-149610 GCF_002168275.2 Theobroma umbraticum
CAATTATGGGATTATAAAACTATTTAAAGCATGTAACATGGCTTTTGAAGGAATTGAAGACTATAAACGGACTTTTCTTTTCAATGAATGCTTTTTTTCTTCACATTTCTCGAGACAGACATTTAATTATAGTCTGTTTTAATGAAAAAAGTA
>NW_018397298.1:149620-149781 GCF_002168275.2 Theobroma umbraticum
ACTAAAATCATTGATGAGATTATGAAACCATTTAAAGCGAATAATAAGGCTTTTGAAAAAATGAGAGCCTATAAATAGACTTTTCTTCCCAATGAATGCTTTTTACTTCACGTTTCTTAAGATAGACATTCAATTATAGTCTGTTTTAATGAAAAATGCAA
>NW_018397298.1:149791-150004 GCF_002168275.2 Theobroma umbraticum
CTTAAAATTAATTATGAGATTATAAAACCATTTAAAGTAATTAATAAGGCTTCTGAAGGAATAGGAGACTATAAATAGACTTTTTTTACATTTGATTGCTTTTTTCTTTATCTTTTTTGAGGGGAACATTCAATTATTGTCTGTTTTATTCAAAAATGTAAAAAAAATCAACTTAAAATCAATTATTCGATTATAAAACTATTTAAAGCGTGT
>NW_018397298.1:150014-150287 GCF_002168275.2 Theobroma umbraticum
TTAAAGGAATGGGTGACTATAAATAGACTTTTCTTAGCATTCAATACTTTTTTGTTCATGTTTCTCTAGATAGGCATTCAATTATTGTCTGTTTTAATCGAAAATATAAAAAAACTTAACTTAAAATCAATTATGAGATTATAAAATTATTTAAAACGAGTAATAATGCTATTGAAGGAATGGGTGACTGTAAATAGACTTTTCTTGCCAATGAATGCCTTTTTTTTCATATTTCTCAGGATAGACATTCAATTGTTGTCTGTTTTAATCAAA
>NW_018397298.1:150297-150380 GCF_002168275.2 Theobroma umbraticum
AATTTAACTTAAAATAAATTATGAAATTATAAAACCATTTAAAGCGTGTAACATGGCTTTTGAAGAAATGAGAGACTATAAAT
>NW_018397298.1:150390-150537 GCF_002168275.2 Theobroma umbraticum
TTCAAATAAATGGGTTTTTCTACAAGTTTCTTGAGACAAGCACTCAATTATAGTCTGTTTTAATGAAAAATCTAAAATATTCTACTTAAAATCAATTATGAGATAAGAAAATCATTTACAGCGAGTAATAAGGCTTTTGAAGGAATG
>NW_018397298.1:150547-150887 GCF_002168275.2 Theobroma umbraticum
AATAGACTTTTCTTTCCAATGAATGTTTTTTTCTTCACGTTTCTTGAGATAAACATTCAATTATTGTCTGGTTTAATTGAAATTGCAAAAAACTTCAACTTAAAATCACTTATGAGATTATAAAACCATTTAAAAAGAGTAATAATGCTTTTGAAGGAATGGGTGACTATAAATGGACTTTTCTTACCAAAGAATGATTTTTTCTACACATTTCTTGAGATAGACAATCAATTGCTGTTTATTTTGATAAAAAATGTAAAAAATTCAACTTAAAATTAATTATGGGATTATGAAACCTTTTAAAGCATGTAACATAGCTTTTAAAGGAATGAGAGACTAT
>NW_018397298.1:150897-151014 GCF_002168275.2 Theobroma umbraticum
TTCTTTCAAATAAATGGGTTTTTCTACAAGTTTCTCAAGGCAGGCACTCAATTATAGTCTGTTTTAATTAAAAATCTAAAATGTTCAACTTAAAATCAATTATGAGATTAGAAAACC
>NW_018397298.1:151024-151172 GCF_002168275.2 Theobroma umbraticum
AGTAATAAGGCTTTTGAAAGAATAGGTGACTATAAGTGGACTTTTCTTGCCAATGAATATTTTTTCTTCACGTTTCTTGATATAAACATTCAATTATTGTCTGTTTTAATCGAAAATATAAAAAACTTCAACTTAAAATTAATTATGA
>NW_018397298.1:151182-151246 GCF_002168275.2 Theobroma umbraticum
CCATTTAAAATGAGTAATAAGGCTTTTGAAGGAATGAGATGATATAAATAGACTTTTCTTACCA
>NW_018397298.1:151256-151360 GCF_002168275.2 Theobroma umbraticum
TTTTCTTCATGTTTCTCAAGGTAAGAAATGAATTATAGTCTGTTTGAACAAAAAATGTAAAAACATTTAACTTAAAATCAATTATGAAATTATAAAACCATTTA
>NW_018397298.1:151380-151523 GCF_002168275.2 Theobroma umbraticum
GAAGGAATGAGAGGCTATAAATAGACTTTTCTTACCAATGAATACTTTTTTCTTTATTTTTCTTAAGATAGACATTCAATTATTATTATTTTTAATCAAAAATGTAAAAAAATTTAACTTAAAATCAATTGTGAGATTATAAA
>NW_018397298.1:152165-152420 GCF_002168275.2 Theobroma umbraticum
AAAATCAATTATTAGAATATAAAACCATTTAAAGTGAGTAATAAGGCTTTTGAATGAGTGGGAGACAATAAATGGACTTTTTTGGCCATTGAATGGTTTTTTCTTCCTGTTTATAAAGATAGACATTCAATTATTGTCTGTGTTATTCAAAAATGCAAAAGAATTCAACTTAAAATCAATTATTAGATATTAAAATTATTTAGAGTAATAAGGCTTTTGAAGGAATGGGTGACTATAAATGGATTTTTCTTGCCA
>NW_018397298.1:152448-152590 GCF_002168275.2 Theobroma umbraticum
AGAAAGACATTCAATTGTTTTCTGTTTTAATAAAAAATGAAAAAAAATTAACTTAAAATCAATTGCTAGAGTATAAAACCATTTAAAACGAGTAATAGAGCTTTTGAAGAAATGGGTGACTATAAATGGACTTTTCTTGCCA
>NW_018397298.1:152696-152987 GCF_002168275.2 Theobroma umbraticum
TTTAAAGTAAGTAATAAGGCTTTTGAAGGAATGGGTGACTATAAATAGACTTTTGTTACTAATGAATGTGTTTTTCTACACGTTTCTTAAGATAGACATTCAACTATTATCTATTTTGATAAAAAAAACATAAGAAAATTCAACTTAAAATCAATTATGGGATTATAAAGCTATTTAAAGCGAGTAATAAGGCTTTTGAAGGAATGGATGACTATAAACGGACTTATTTTCTCAATGAATGGCTTTTTCTACACGGTTCTTAAAGTAGGCATTCAATTATAGTCTGTTTTA
>NW_018397298.1:152997-153075 GCF_002168275.2 Theobroma umbraticum
TAAAAAAAGTCAACTTAAAATCAATTATAAGATTATAAAACCATTTAGAGTAAATGATAAGGCTTTTGAAGGAATGAG
>NW_018397298.1:153085-153326 GCF_002168275.2 Theobroma umbraticum
TAGACTTTTCTTATCAATGAATGTGTTTTTCTACATGCTTCTCTAAATAGAGTTTCAATTATTGTTTGTTTTTATCAAAAATGTAAAAAAATTTAACTTAAAATCAATTATGGAATTATAAAATCATATAAAGCATGTAACATGGCTTTTGAAGGAATGGGAGACTATAAAAGGACTGTTCTTACCAATGAATGCTTTTTCCTTCATGTTTCTGGAGGCAGACATTCAATTATAGTCTGTT
>NW_018397298.1:153336-153525 GCF_002168275.2 Theobroma umbraticum
ATGTAAAAAAATTCAATTTAAAATCATTGATGAGATTCTAAAACTATTTAAAGCGAGTAATAAGGCTTTTGAAGAAATGAGAGGATATAAATAGACTTTTCTTCCCAATGAATGCTTTTTACTTCACGTTTCTGAAGATAGACATTCAATTATAGTCTGTTTTAATGAAAAATATAAAAACATTTAACT
>NW_018397298.1:153926-154131 GCF_002168275.2 Theobroma umbraticum
TTTAAAGTGAGTAATAAGGCTTTTGAAGAAATGGGAGACTATAAATGGACTTTTTTGGCCATTGAATGCTTTTTTCCTCACATTTTTTAAAGCAGACATTCAATTATAGTTTGTTTAACCAAAAATGTAAAATAATTTAACTTAAAATCAATTATGACATTATATGACCATTTAAAGTAAGTAATAAGGCTTTTGAAGGAATCAG
>NW_018397298.1:154141-154275 GCF_002168275.2 Theobroma umbraticum
TAGACTTTTCTTGCCAATGAATGTATTTTTCTTCAAGTTTCTTGAGGTAAACATTCAATTATTGTCTGATTTTACCAAGTATGTAAAAATATTAAACTTAAAATCAATTATTAGATTATAAAACTATTTAAAGA
>NW_018397298.1:154285-154427 GCF_002168275.2 Theobroma umbraticum
GCTTTTGAAGAAATGAGAGACTATAAATGAACTTTTCTTGCTAATAAATGTATTTTTCTTTATGTTTCTCGAGGCAGACATTTAATTCTAGTCTATTTTAACAAAAAATGTAAAAAAATTCAACTTAAAATCAATTATGAGT
>NW_018397298.1:154673-154914 GCF_002168275.2 Theobroma umbraticum
AGTAATAAGGCTTTTGAAGGAATTGGTGACTATAAAAGGACTTTTCTTGCCAATGAATATTTTTTCTTTACGTTTCTTGAAATAGACATTCAATTATTATCTTTTTTTAATAAAAAATGTAAAAAAATAACTTAAAATCAATTATTATATTATAAAGCCATTTAAAACAAGTAATAAGGCTTTTGAATGAATGGGTTACTATAAATGGATGTTTCTTGTCAATGAATGCTTTTTTTCTTCA
>NW_018397298.1:155018-155228 GCF_002168275.2 Theobroma umbraticum
TTAACTAAAAATGTAAAAAAATTCAACTTAAAATTAATTATTAGATTATAAAATTATTTAAAGCGAGTACTAAGACTTTTAAAAGAATAGGAGACTATAAATGGACTTTTTTTGCCATTGAATACTTTTTTCTTCACGTTTCTCGAGGTAGACATTCAATTATAGTCTGTTTTAATCAAAGATGTAAAAAAAATCAACTTAAAATCAATT
>NW_018397298.1:155238-155425 GCF_002168275.2 Theobroma umbraticum
AAAACTATTTAAAACAAGTAATAAAGCTTTTGAAAGAATGAGTGACAATAAATAGACTTTTCTTGCCAATGAATGCATTTTTCTACACGTTTCTCAAGATAGGCATTCAATTATTGTCTATCTTGATGAAAAATGTAAAAAAATTCAATCTAAAATAAATTATGGATTATAAAATCATTTAAAGCGT
>NW_018397298.1:155435-155799 GCF_002168275.2 Theobroma umbraticum
TTTTGAAGGAATGAAAGACTATAATTAGACTTTTCTTGCCAATGAATGTTTTTTTTTTCATATTTCTCATGGTAGACATACAATTATAGTCTGTTTTAACAAAAAATGTTAAAAATTTAATCTAAATTTATGAGATTATAAAACCATTTAAAATGAGTAAAAAAGCTTTTAAAGGAATAAGTGACTATAAATGGACTTTTTTTGCCAATGAATGCTTTTTTCTTTACTTTTCTCGAGATAGAAATTCAATTATTGTTTGTTTTATTGAAAAATGTAAAAGAATTTAACTTAAAATCAATTATTAGATTATATAACTATTTAAAACGAGTAATAAGGCTTTCGAAGGAATAGGTGACTATAAATG
>NW_018397298.1:155809-156063 GCF_002168275.2 Theobroma umbraticum
GCCAATGAATGCTTTTTTCTTTATGTCTCTTGAGATAGACATTCAATTGTTGTCTGTTTTAATCAAAAGTATAAAAAAATTTAACTTAAAATAAATTATGGGATTATAAAACCATTTAAAGCGTGTAACATAACTTTTCAAGGAATGGAAGACTATAAATAATGAACTTTTTTTAAATAAATGAGTTTTTTTACATGTTTCTCAAGATAGGCACTCAATTATAGTCTGTTTTAATAAAAATTATAAAATATTCA
>NW_018397298.1:156184-156452 GCF_002168275.2 Theobroma umbraticum
AATATTCGATTATAGTCTATTTTAACTAAATATGTAAAAAAAACCAACTTAAAGCCAATTACGAGATTATAAAACTATTTAAAACGAGTAATAAAGATTTTGAACGAATGGCTGACAATAAATAGACTTTTCCTGCCAATGAATACATTTGTCTACACATTTCTCGATATAGGCATTCAATTATTTTGTCTTGATAAAAAATGTAAAAAAATTCAATTCAAAATAAATTATGGATTATAAAACCATTTGAAGCGTGTAACATGGCTTT
>NW_018397298.1:156467-156743 GCF_002168275.2 Theobroma umbraticum
CTATAAATGGACTTTTCTTACCAATGAATACTTTTTTCTTCATGTTTCTCATGGCAGATATTCAATTATAGTCTGTTTTAACGACAAATGTTAAAAATTCAATTTAAAATTAATTATGAGATTATAAAACTATTTATAACGAGTAAAAAGGCTTTTGAAGGAATAAGTAACTATAAATAGACTTTTTTTGCCTATGAATGCTTTTTTCTTTATCTTTTTCGAGATAAACATTCAGTTATTATTATTTTTATTCAAAAATGTAAAAAAATTTAACTT
>NW_018397298.1:156753-156902 GCF_002168275.2 Theobroma umbraticum
ATTAGATTATAAAACTATTTAAAGTGTGTAATAAAGCTTTTGAAGGAATGGGTCATAAATAGACTTTTCTTGCCAATGAATACTTTTTTCTTCATGTTTCTCAGGATAGACATTCAATTGTTGTCTGTTTTAATCAAAAATGTAAAAAA
>NW_018397298.1:156930-157098 GCF_002168275.2 Theobroma umbraticum
AAAATCATTTAAAGCGTGTAACATGGCTTTTGAAGGAATGAGAGACTATAAATAATAGACTTTTCTTTAAAATAAATGAGTTTTTCTACATGTTTCTCTAGGCAGGCGCTCAACTGTAGTCTGTTTTAATTAAAATTATAAAATATTCAACTTAAAATCAATTATGAG
>NW_018397298.1:157108-157465 GCF_002168275.2 Theobroma umbraticum
CATTCAAAGTGAGTAATAAGGCGTTTGAAGGAATGAGAGACTATAAATTAACTTTTCTTGCCATTGTATGCTTTTTCTTTACGTCTCTCAAGGCAGACATTCGATTATTGTCTGTTTTAATCAAATATGTAAAAAAAATCAACTTAAAATCGATTATGAGATTATAAAACTATTTAAAACGAGTAGTAAAGCTTTTGAAGGAATGGATGACAATAAACAGACTTTTCTTGTCAATGAATGTATTTTTTTACACGTTTCTCAAGATAAGCATTCAATTATTGTCTGTCTTGATCAAAAATGTAAACAAATTCAATCTAAAATAAATTATGGATTATAAAACCATTTAAAGCGTGTAAC
>NW_018397298.1:157550-157725 GCF_002168275.2 Theobroma umbraticum
TTTTCTTGCCAATGAATGCTTTTTTCTTCATGTTTCTCATGGCAGACATTCAATTATAGTCTGTTTTAACGAAAAATGTTAAAAATTCAACTTAAAATCAATTATGAGATCATAAAAACATTTAAAACGAGTAAAAAAGCTTTTGAAGGAATAAATGACTATAAATGGACTTTTC
>NW_018397298.1:157735-157842 GCF_002168275.2 Theobroma umbraticum
ATGCTTTTCTCTTCATGTTTCTTGACATAGACATTCAATTATTGTCTGTTTTAGTTAAAAATGGAAAAGAATTCAACTTAAAATTAATTATTAGATTATAAAACTAT
>NW_018397298.1:157852-158151 GCF_002168275.2 Theobroma umbraticum
TAATAAGGCTTTTGAAGGAATGGGTCACTATAAATAGACTTTTTTTGCCAAAGAATGCTTTTTTCTTCACGTTTTTCTTAATAGACATTCAATTGTTGTCTGTTTTAATCAAAAATATAAAACAAATTAATTTAAAATAAATTATGAGATTATAATACCATTTAAAGCATGTAACATGGCTTTTCAAGGAATGAGAGACTATAAATAATGGACTTTTATTTTAAATAAATGAGTTTTTCTACATGTTTCTCGAGACAGGCACTCAATTATAGTCTGTTTCAATAAAAATTATAAAATAT
>NW_018397298.1:158253-158829 GCF_002168275.2 Theobroma umbraticum
TGTCATTGTATAATTTTTTCTTCACATTTTTAAAGGCAGATATTCAATTATAGTGTATTTTAACTAAAAAAAATTAACTTAAAATCAATTATGAGATTGCAAAACTGTTTAAAACGAGTAATAAAGCTTTTGAAGAAATGGGTGGCAATAAATAGACTTTTCTTGACAATGAATGCATTTTTCTACACGTTTCTCAATATAGACATTCAATTATTATCTGTTTTGATCAAAAATGTAAAAAAAATCAATTTAAAATAAATTATGGGATTATAAAACCATTTGAAGCATGTAACATGGCTTTTGAAGGAATGAAAAACAATAAATAAACTTTTCTTATCAATGAATACTTTTTTCATGTTTCTTATAGCAGACATTCAATTATAGTCTGCTTTAGTGAAAAATGTTAAAAATTCAACTTAAAATCAATTATGAGATTATAAAATCATTTGAAATGAGTAAAAAGGCTTTTGAAGGAATAGGTAACTATAAATAGGATTTTCTTGCCAATGAATACTTTTTTCTTCATGTTTATCGAGATAGACGTTCAATTATTGTCTGTTTTATTAAAAAATGCAA
>NW_018397298.1:158839-159174 GCF_002168275.2 Theobroma umbraticum
CTTAAAATCAATTATTAGATATTAAAACTATTTAAAGTGAGTAATAAGGCTTTTAAAGGAATGGGTGGCTTTAAATGGGCTTTTCTTACCGATGAATGCTTTTTTCTTCACGTTTCTCAAGAAAGACATTCAATTATTTTTTGCTTTAATAAAAAATATAAAAAATTTAACTTAAAATCAATTGTTAGAGTATAAAACCATTTAATGCGAGTAATAGAGCTTTTGAAGAAATGAGTGACTATAAATGAACTTTTCTTGCCAATGAATGGGTTTTCCTTCACGTTTCTCAAGGTCGACATTCAATTATAGTCTGTTTTAATGAAAAATATAAAAAA
>NW_018397298.1:159373-159523 GCF_002168275.2 Theobroma umbraticum
AATCATTTAAAGTGAGTAATAAGGCTTTTGAAAGAATGGGTGACTATAAACAAACTTATTTTCTCAATGAATGGCTTTTTTTACACATTTTTGAAGGTAGGCATTCAATTATAGTCTGTTTTAATGAAAAATGTAAAAAAAGTCAACTTA
>NW_018397298.1:159624-159835 GCF_002168275.2 Theobroma umbraticum
GATAGACTTTTAATTATTGTCTATTTTTATTAAAAATGTAAAAAAATTTAACTTAATATTAATTATGGGATTATAAAACTATTTAAAGCATGTAACATGGCTTTTGAAGGAATGGAAGACTATAAACGGACTTTTCTTTTCAATGAATGCTTTTTTTTTCACGTTTCTCGAGACAGACATTTAATTATAGTCTGTTTTAATGAAAAAAGTA
>NW_018397298.1:159845-160011 GCF_002168275.2 Theobroma umbraticum
ACTAAAATCATTGATGAGATTATGAAACCATTTAAAGCGAATAATAAGACTTTTGAAGAAATGAGAGCCTATAAATAGACTTTTCTTCCCAATGAATACTTTTTACTTCAGGTTTCTCAAGATAGACATTCAATTATAGTCTGTTTTAATGAAAAATGTAAAAAAA
>NW_018397298.1:160221-160387 GCF_002168275.2 Theobroma umbraticum
TAAGGCTTCTGAAAGAATAAGAGACTATAAATAGACTTTTTTTTACATTTGAATGCTTTTTTCTTCAGGTTTTTCGAGGAGAACATTCAATTATTGTCTGTTTTATTCAAAATGTAAAAACAATCAACTTAAAATCAATTATTCGATTATAAAACCATTTAAAGCG
>NW_018397298.1:160397-160521 GCF_002168275.2 Theobroma umbraticum
CTTTTGAAGGAATGGGTGACTATAAATAGACTTTTCTTGGCAATCAATGCTTTTTTGTTCATGTTTCTCTAGATAGGCATTGAATTATTGTTTGTTTTAATCTAAAATATAAAAAAATTCAACT
>NW_018397298.1:160531-160766 GCF_002168275.2 Theobroma umbraticum
TATGAGATTATAAAATTATTTAAAACGAGTAATAATGCTTTTGAAGGAATGGGTAACTATAAATAGACTTTTCTTATCAATAAATATGTTTTTCTACACGCTTATCAGGATAAATATTCAATTATTGTCTTTTTTTATCAAAAATATAAAAAAATTCAAGTTAAAATCAATTATGGGTTTATAAAACCATTTAAAGCATGTAACATTGCTTTTGAAGAAATGAGAGACTATAAAT
>NW_018397298.1:160776-161228 GCF_002168275.2 Theobroma umbraticum
TTCAAATAAATGGGTTTTTCTACAAGTTTTTTGACACAGGCACTCAATTATAGTCTCTTTTAATGAAAAATCTAAAATATTCTGCTTAAAATCAATTATGAGATAAGAAAATCATTTACAGAGAGTAAGAAGGATTTTGAAGGAATGGGTGACTATAAATAGACTTTTCTTTCCAATGAATGTTTTTTTCTTCACGTTTCTTAAGATAAACATTCAATTATTGTCTATTTTAATTGAAAATGCCAAAAACTTCAACTTAAAATCAATTATTAGATTATAAAACAATTTAAAATGAGTAATAAGTCTTTTGAAGGAATGTGAGGATATAACTAGACTTTTCTTAGCAATGAATGGTTTTTTCTTCATGTTTCTTGAGGTAGGCAATCAATTATAGTCTATTTTAACTAAAAATATAAAAACATTCAACTTAAAATCAATTGTGAGATTATAAA
>NW_018397298.1:161577-161896 GCF_002168275.2 Theobroma umbraticum
TTGAAGGAATGAGAGACTATAAATAGACTTTTCTTGCCTATGAATGCTTTTTTCTTCACGTTTCTTGAGGGAAACATTCAATTATTGTCTGTTGTATTCAAAAATGTAAAAAAATTTAACTTAAAATCAATTCTTTGATTATAAAATCATTTAAAGTAAGTAATAAGGCTTTTCAAGAAATGGGTGACTATAAATGGACTTTTTTTTTCAATGAATATTTTTTTATTCATGTTTCTCGAGGTAGACAATTAATTATTGTCTGTTTTAACCAAAAATATAAAAAAATTCAACTGAAATTCAATTATTAGATTATAAAACT
>NW_018397298.1:161906-162051 GCF_002168275.2 Theobroma umbraticum
ATTAATAAGGCTTTTGAAGGAATGAGAGACTATAAATAAACTTTTCTGGCCATTGAATGCTTTTTTCCTCACATTTTTCGAGGTAGACATTCAATTATAGTCTCTTTTAACAAAAAATGTAAAACAATTTAACTTAAAATCAATT
>NW_018397298.1:162061-162242 GCF_002168275.2 Theobroma umbraticum
ATAACCATTTAAAGCGAGTAATAAGGCTTTTGAAGGAATTTGGGGCTATAAATAGACTTTTCTTGTCAATGAATGTATTTTTCTTCAAGTTTCTCGAAGTAAACATTCAATTATTGTTTTTTTTTAGCAAAAATGTAAAAAAATTAAACTTAAAATCAATTATTAGATTATAAAACTATTT
>NW_018397298.1:162252-162386 GCF_002168275.2 Theobroma umbraticum
ATAAGGCTTTTGAAGAAATGGGAGACTATAAATGGACTTTTCTTGTCAATAAATATATTTTTCTTCATGTTTCTTGAGGAAGACATTCAATTATAGTCTGTTTTAATAAAAAATATAAAAAAATTCAACTTAAA
>NW_018397298.1:162809-163041 GCF_002168275.2 Theobroma umbraticum
AAATCAATTATGAGATTATAAAACTATTTAAAGTGAGTAATAAGGGTTTTGAAGAAATGAGTGACTATAAATGGACTTTTCTTATCAATGAATGTATTTTATTTCACGTTTCTTGAGATAGATATTCAATTATTATCTATTTTAATCAAAATATAAAAAAATCAACTTCAAATGAATTATTAGATTATAAAACCATTTAAAGAGAGCAATAAGACTTTTGAAGGAATGGGTG
>NW_018397298.1:163051-163194 GCF_002168275.2 Theobroma umbraticum
GACTTTTCTTACCAATGAATGTTTTTTTCATTGTGTTTCTCGATATAGACATTTAATTATTATCTGTTTTAATCAAAAATGTAAAAAAATAACTTAAAATCAATTATTAGATTATAAAGCCATTTAAAATGAGTAATAAGGCT
>NW_018397298.1:163204-163346 GCF_002168275.2 Theobroma umbraticum
TGGGTGACTATAAATGGACTTTTCTTGCAAATGAATGCTTTTTCCTTCATGTTTCTTAAGATAGACATTCAATTATTATTTGTTCTAATAAAAAATGTAAAAAAATTCAACTTAAAATCAATGATGAGATTATGAAACCATT
>NW_018397298.1:163356-163464 GCF_002168275.2 Theobroma umbraticum
AATAAAGCTTTTGAAGGAATGGGAGGCTATAAATAGACTTTTCGTGCCAATGAATGTGTTTTTCTACATCTTTCTCGAGATAGACATTCAATTATTGTCTATTTTGAT
>NW_018397298.1:163474-163627 GCF_002168275.2 Theobroma umbraticum
ACTATTTAAAGCGAGTACTAAGGCTTTTGAAGGAATGAGAGACTATAAATAGACTTTTCCTGGCATTAAATGCTTTTTTCTTCACGTTTCTCAAAGGAAACATTTAATTATAGCCTGTTTTAACAAAAAATGTAAAAAAATTCAACTTAAAAT
>NW_018397298.1:163755-164081 GCF_002168275.2 Theobroma umbraticum
GACTTTTCTTACCAAAGAATGAATTTTTCTACACTTTTCTTGAGATAGACAATCAATTGTTGTTTGTTTTGATAAAAAATGTACAAAAATTAAACTTAAAATAAAATTATGGGATTATAAAACCTTTTAAAGCATGTAACATAGCTTTTGAAGAAATGGGAGACTATAAATACACTTTTCTTTCAAATAAATCGATTTTTCTACGAGTTTTTCAAGGCGGGCATTCAATTATAGTCTGTTTTAATAAAAAATCTAAAATGTTCAACTTAAAATCAATTATGAGATTGTAAAACCATTTCAAACGAGTAATAAGGCTTTTGAAAGAA
>NW_018397298.1:164091-164193 GCF_002168275.2 Theobroma umbraticum
TAAATGGACTTTTCTTGCCAATGAAAGTATTTTTTTCACATTTCTCAAGACAAACATTCAATTATAGTCTATTTTAATAAAAAAAGTAAAAAAATTCAACTT
>NW_018397298.1:164203-164316 GCF_002168275.2 Theobroma umbraticum
ATGAGATTATAAAACTATTTAAAATGAATAATAAGGCTTTTGAAGGAATGGGTGACTAAAAATAAACCTTTCTTACCAATGAATGCATTTCTCTATATGTTTCTCAAGATAAA
>NW_018397298.1:164342-164454 GCF_002168275.2 Theobroma umbraticum
AAAATGTAAAAAAATTCAACTTAAAATCAATTATGAATTTATAAAACTATTTAATGAGTGTAACATGGCTTTTGAAGGAATGAGAGACTATAAATGAACTTTTCTTTCAAAT
>NW_018397298.1:164968-165239 GCF_002168275.2 Theobroma umbraticum
AATTAACTTAAAATCAATTATGAGATTATAAAACCATTTAAAGCGAGTAATAAAATGTTTGAAGGAATGGGTCATTATAAATGGACTTTTATTGCCAATGAATGTGTTTTTCTTCATTTTTCTTAGGATAAACATTCAATTATTGTTTGTTTTAATAAAAAAATGTAAAAAAATTCAACCTAAAATTAATGATGAGATTATAAAACCATTCAAAGCGAGCAATAAGGCTTTTGAAGAAATGAGAGGCTATAAATAGACTTTTCTTCCCAAT
>NW_018397298.1:165249-165494 GCF_002168275.2 Theobroma umbraticum
TTCTTCACATTTCTCAAGGTAGACATTCAATTATAGTCTGTTTTAATGAAAAGTGCAAAAAAATTCAACTTAAAATCAATTATGAGATTATAAAGCCATTTAAAGAAATCAATAAGACTTTTAAAAGAATGACAGACTATTAATAGACTTTTCTTATTAATGAATGCTTTTTTCTTCATGTTTCTCGAGGGAAACATTCAATTATTGTCTGTTTTATTCAAAAATGTAAAAAAATTCAACTTAAA
>NW_018397298.1:165641-166069 GCF_002168275.2 Theobroma umbraticum
CTGTTTTAATCAAAAATATAAAAAATTAAACTTAAAATCAAATATGAGATTATAAAACCATTTAAAACGAGTAATAATGCTTTTGAAAGAATGGGTGACTATAAATAGACTTTTCTTACCAATAAATGTGTTTTTCTACACGCTTCTCAGGGTAGACATTCAATTATTATCTATTTTATCAAAAATGTAAAATAATTCAAGTTAAAATCAATTATGGGTTTATAAAACCATTTAAAGCATGTAACATCGCTTTTGAAGAAATGGGAGACTATAAATGAACTTTTCTTTCAAATAAATGAGTTTTTCTACAAGTTTGTCAAGGCAAGCACTCAATTATAGTCTGTTTTAGTGAAAAATATAAAATATTCAACTTAAAATCAATTATGAGATTGGAAAGCCATTTAAAGCGAGTAATAAGGCTTTTGAAG
>NW_018397298.1:166079-166199 GCF_002168275.2 Theobroma umbraticum
CTATAAATAGACTTTTATTGCCAATGAATGTTTTTTTTTCATGTTTCTTGAGATAAACATTCAATTATTATCTGTTTTAATCGAAAATGCAAAAAACTTCAACTTAAAATCAATTATGAG
>NW_018397298.1:166209-166334 GCF_002168275.2 Theobroma umbraticum
CATTTAAAACAAGTAATAAGGCTTTTGAAGGAATGAGATGATATAAATAGACTTTTCTTATCAATAAATGCTTTTTTTTTCATGTTTCTAGAGGTAAGCAATCAATTATAGTCTGTTTTAATCAA
>NW_018397298.1:166344-166447 GCF_002168275.2 Theobroma umbraticum
ACATTTAACTTAAAATCAATTATTAAATTATAAAACCATTTAAAACAAATAAAAAGGCTTTTGAAGGAATGAGAGGCTATAAATAGACTTTTCTTGCCAATGA
>NW_018397298.1:166547-166669 GCF_002168275.2 Theobroma umbraticum
ATGAGAAACATGAAGAAAAAAGCATTCATTGGCAAGAAAAGTCTATTTATAGTCCTTCATTCCTTCAAAAGCCATGTTACACGCTTTAAGTGATTTTATAATCCATAATTTATTTTAGATTG
>NW_018397298.1:166679-166881 GCF_002168275.2 Theobroma umbraticum
CATTTTTGATCAAGACAGATAATAATTGGATACCTATCTTGAGAAACGTGTACAAAAATGCATTCATTGGCAAGAAAAGTCTATTTATTGTCATCTATTCTTTCAAAAACTTTATTACTCATTTGAAATAGTTTTATAATCTCATAATTGATTTTAAGTTGATTTTTTTTACATCTTTGGTTAAAATAGACTATAATTGAAT
>NW_018397298.1:166891-167017 GCF_002168275.2 Theobroma umbraticum
AGAAACATGAAGAAAAAAGTATTCAATGGCAAGAAAAATCCATTTATAGTCTCTTATTCCATCAAAAGCCTTTGTACTTGCTTGAAATGATTTTATAATTTAATAATTAATTTTAAGTTAAATTTT
>NW_018397298.1:167027-167207 GCF_002168275.2 Theobroma umbraticum
TAGTTAAAACAAACTATAATTGATTGTCTATCTCGAGAAACGTGAAGAAAAAAATATTCATTGGTAAGAAACGTCCATTTATAGTAATCCATTCCTTCAAAAGCCTTATTACTCGTTTTAAATGGCTTTATAATCTAATAATTGATTTTAATTTATTTTTTTATATTTTTGATTAAAAAA
>NW_018397298.1:167217-167296 GCF_002168275.2 Theobroma umbraticum
GAATGTCTATCTCGAGAAACGTAAAGAAAAAAAATTCATTGGCAAGAAAAGTCCTTTTATAGTCACCCATTCCTTCAAA
>NW_018397298.1:167306-167443 GCF_002168275.2 Theobroma umbraticum
CTCGCTTTAAATGGTTTTATAATCTAAGAATTCATTTTAAGTAAACTTTTTACATTTTTGTTTAAAATAGATGATAATTAAATATCTATCTCAAGAAACATGAAATAAAATGCATTCATTGATAAGAAAAGTCCATT
>NW_018397298.1:167453-167522 GCF_002168275.2 Theobroma umbraticum
CATTCCTTCAAAACCCTTTTTACTCGCTTTAAATGGTTTTAAAATCTCATAATTGATTTTAAGTTGAAT
>NW_018397298.1:167532-167658 GCF_002168275.2 Theobroma umbraticum
TTTCATTAAAACAGACTATAATTGAGTACCTACCTCGGGAAACATATAAAAAACCCAACTATTTGAAAGAAAGTCCATTTATAGTCTCCCATTCCTTAAAAGTCATGTTACACGCTTTAAATGATT
>NW_018397298.1:167668-167803 GCF_002168275.2 Theobroma umbraticum
ATAATTGATTTTAAGTTGAATTTTTTTACGTTTTTGATAAAAACAAACAATAATTGAATGTTTATATCGAGAAACATGTGGAAAACACATTCATTGATAAGAAAAGTCTATTTATAGTCACCCATTCCTTCAAAA
>NW_018397298.1:167903-168024 GCF_002168275.2 Theobroma umbraticum
GAAAGCATTTTTCTTCATGTTTCTTAAGATAGACATTCAATTATTATTTGTTCTAATAAAAAATGTGAAAAAATTCAACTTAAAATCAATGATGAGATTATGAAACCATTTAAAGCGAGTA
>NW_018397298.1:168046-168566 GCF_002168275.2 Theobroma umbraticum
AGGCTATAAATAGACTTTTCTTACCAATGAATGTGTTTTTCTACACCTTTCTCGAGATAAACATTCAATTATTGTCTGTTTTGACAAACAATGTATAAAAATTCAACTTAAAATCAATTATGGGATTATAAAACTAGTTAAAGCGAGTATTGAGGCTTTTGAAGGAATGGGAGACTATAACTAGACTTTTCTTGACAATAAATTCTTTTTTCTTCACGTTTTTTAAGGTAAACATTCAATTATAGCCTGTTTTAACGAAAAATGTGAAAAAATTCAACTTAAAATCACTTATGAGATTATAAAACTATTTAAAAAGAGTAATAATGCTTTTGAAGGAATGGGTGACTACAAATGGACTTTTCTTACCAAAGAATGAATTTTTCTACACGTTTCTTGAGATAGACAATCAATTGCTATTTGTTTTGATCAAAAATGTAAAAAAATTCAACTTAAAATTAATTATGGGATTATGAAACCTTTTAAAGCGTGTAACATAGCTTTTAAAGGAATGAGAGACTAT
>NW_018397298.1:168576-168831 GCF_002168275.2 Theobroma umbraticum
TTCTTTCAAATAAATGGGTTTTTCTACAAGTTTTTCAAGACAGGCACTCAATTATAGTCTGTTTTAATGAAAAATCTAAAATGTTCAACTTAAAATCAATTATGAGATTATAAAACCATTTCAAACGAGTAATAAGGCTTTTGAAAGAATGGGTGACTATAAAATGGACTTTTCTTGAGAATGAATGTGTTTTTTTTCACGTTTCTTAAGACCAAAATTCAATTATAGTTTGTTTTAACAAAAAATATAAAAAAA
>NW_018397298.1:168841-168962 GCF_002168275.2 Theobroma umbraticum
AATAAATTATGAGATTATAAAACCATTCCAAACGAGTAATAAGGCTTTTGAAGGAATGGGTGACTATAAATAAACCTTTCTTACCAATGAATGCATTTCTCTATATGTTTCTCAAGATAAA
>NW_018397298.1:168972-169141 GCF_002168275.2 Theobroma umbraticum
TTGTCTGTTTTGATAAAAAATGTAAAAAAATTCAACTTAAAATCAATTATGGGTTTATAAAACTATTTAAAGCGTGTAACATAGCTTTTGAAGGAATGGGAGACTATAAATGGACTTTTTTTTCAAATAAATGGGTTTTTCTACATGTTTCTCGAGGTAAGCACTCAAT
>NW_018397298.1:169241-169362 GCF_002168275.2 Theobroma umbraticum
GGTAAACATTCAATTATTGTATGTTTTAACTAAAAATGTAAACAAAGTTCAACTTAAAATCAATAATTAGTTTATAAAACTATTTAAAGCGAGTAATAAGGCTTTTGAAGGAATGAGAGAC
>NW_018397298.1:169372-169500 GCF_002168275.2 Theobroma umbraticum
CTTTCTTTGCCAATGAATACTTTTTTCTTCACATTTCTCAAGGCAGACATTCAATTATAATTTGTTTTAATGGAAAATATAAAAAATTTAACTTAAAATTAATCGTGAGATTATAAAACCATTTAAAG
>NW_018397298.1:169510-169615 GCF_002168275.2 Theobroma umbraticum
GGCTTTTGAAGGAATCAGGGGCTGTAAATAGACTTTTCTTGCCAACGAATATATTTTTCTTCAAGTTTCTAGAGATAAACATTCAATTATTGTCTGTTTTAACTA
>NW_018397298.1:169625-169812 GCF_002168275.2 Theobroma umbraticum
AAAAGTTCAACTTAAAATCAATTATTAGAGTATAAAACTATTTAAAGCGAGTAATAAGACTTTTACTGGAAAAGGAGACTATAAAGGGACTTTTCTTGCCAATGAATACTTTTCTTTTCATGCTTCACAAGATAGACATTCAATTATTATCTGTTTCAATGAAAAATGTAAAAAGATTCAACTTAAA
>NW_018397298.1:170011-170169 GCF_002168275.2 Theobroma umbraticum
AAAAAATCAACTTAAAATCAGTTAAGAGATCATAAAACTATTTACAGCGACTAATAAGGCTTTTGAACGAGTGAGAGACAATAAAAGGACATTTCTGGTCAATCAATGCTTTTTTCTTCATGTGTCTCAAGGCAAACATTCAATTATAGTCTGTTTTA
>NW_018397298.1:170284-170451 GCF_002168275.2 Theobroma umbraticum
AAATGAGTAAAAAGGATTGTGAAGGAATGGGAGACTATATATGGACTTTTCTTATCAATGAATACTTTTTCTCCATGTTTCTCAAGGTAAACATTCAATCATTGTCTGTTTAATGAAAAATATAAAAAAGTTCAACTTAAAGTCAATTATGAGATCATAAAACCATT
>NW_018397298.1:170461-170581 GCF_002168275.2 Theobroma umbraticum
AAAAAGGCTTTTGAAGGAATGAGAGACTATAAATGACTTTTCCTGACAATGAATGTTTTTTTCCTCACGTTTCATAAGGCGAACCTTTAATTATAGTCTGTTTTAATGTAAAATGTAAAA
>NW_018397298.1:170681-170885 GCF_002168275.2 Theobroma umbraticum
TCGCTTTAAATAGTTTTATAATCTAATTATTGATTTTAAGTTGAACTTTGTTTATATTTTTAGTTAAAACAGACAATAATTGAATGTTTATCTCTAGAAACTTGAAAAAAAATACATTCGTTGGCAAGAAAAGTTTATTTATAGCCTCCAATTCCTTCAAAAGCCTCATTACTCGCTTTAAATGGTTCTATAATCTCATGATTG
>NW_018397298.1:170928-171046 GCF_002168275.2 Theobroma umbraticum
ATGAAGAAAAAAGTATTCATAGATAAGAAATATCCATTCATAGCCTCTCATTCCATCAAAAGCATCTTTACACATTCTAAATGGCTTTATTATCTCATAATTGATCTGAAGTTTAATT
>NW_018397298.1:171070-171202 GCF_002168275.2 Theobroma umbraticum
AAACTATAATTGAATGTTTACCTCGAGAAACATGAAAAAAGAAGCATTCATTGACAAGAAATGTCCATTTATAGTCTTTCATTCCTTCAAAACCCTTTTTACTCCTTTTAAATGATTTTATGATCTCGTAAT
>NW_018397298.1:171300-171434 GCF_002168275.2 Theobroma umbraticum
CATTAAAATAGACTCTAATTAAATGTTTGTCTTGAGAAACATGAAGAAAAAAGTATTCATTAGCAAAGAAAGTCTATTTCTAGTCTCTCATTCTCTTAAAAGCCTTATTACTCACTTTAAATAGTTTTATAATC
>NW_018397298.1:171682-171846 GCF_002168275.2 Theobroma umbraticum
TTTTTAACATTTTTCATTAAAACAGACTATAATTAAATATTTGCTTTAAGAAACGTGAAGAAAAAAACATTCATTGGTAGAAAAAGTTATTTATAGTCTCTCATTCCCTCAAAAGCCTTTTTACTTGTTTTAAATGGTTTTATGATCTCATAATTGACTTTAAG
>NW_018397298.1:172199-172349 GCF_002168275.2 Theobroma umbraticum
AAAGTATTCATAGATAAGAAATATCCATTTATAGCCTCTCATTCCTTCAAAAGCATCTTTACACATTCTAAATGGCTTTATTATCTCATAATTGACCTGAAGTTTAATTTTTTTTTCATTTTTCATTAAAACAAACTATAATTGAATGTT
>NW_018397298.1:172683-172836 GCF_002168275.2 Theobroma umbraticum
TTAAAACAGATAATAATTGAACGTTTAGAACTTGAAGAAAAATACATTCGTTGGCAAGAAAAGAGTATTTATAGCCTCCGATATCTTTAAAAGCCTTATAATTCACTGTAAATGGTTCTATAATCTTATTATTGAGTTTAAGTTGAATTTTGT
>NW_018397298.1:172846-172936 GCF_002168275.2 Theobroma umbraticum
ATTAAAACAGACTATAATTAAATATTTACCTTAAGAAACATGAAGAAAAAAATATTCATTGTTAGGAAAAGTCATTTATAGTCTCTCATT
>NW_018397298.1:172946-173092 GCF_002168275.2 Theobroma umbraticum
CCTTTTTACTCGTTTTAAATGGTTTTATCATCTCATAATTGACTTCAAGTTGAATTTTTTTACATTTTTCAAGAAAACAGACTATGATTGACTGTCTGCCTTGAGAAACATGAAGAAAAAGCATTCATTGGTAAGAAAAGTCCATA
>NW_018397298.1:173111-173229 GCF_002168275.2 Theobroma umbraticum
ACAAGCCTTTTTACTCATTTTAAATGGTTTTATAATCTCATGATTGATTTTAAGGTGAATTTTTTTACGTTTTTTATTAAAACAGACTATAATTGAATGTCTGCCTTAAGAAACATGA
>NW_018397298.1:173337-173543 GCF_002168275.2 Theobroma umbraticum
TATAGTCTCTCATTCCTTTAAAAGCCTCTTTACTCATTCTAAATGGTTTTATGAATTCATAATTAATCTGAAGTTTAATTTATTTTTCATTTTTCATTAAAACAAACTATAATTGAATGTTTACCTTGAAAAACATGTAAAAAGAAGCATTTATTGATAAGAAAAGTCCTTTTATAGTTTCTCATTCCTTCAAAACCCTTTTTACT
>NW_018397298.1:173643-173767 GCF_002168275.2 Theobroma umbraticum
TCTCGTAATTGATTTGAAGTTAGATATTTTTACATTTTAATTTCAAACAGACTATAATTAAATGTTTACCTTAAGAAACATGAAGAAAAAAACATTCATTGGCAGGAAAAGTCATTTATAGTCT
>NW_018397298.1:174214-174381 GCF_002168275.2 Theobroma umbraticum
TTCCTTTAAAAGCCTTTTTACTCATTCTAAATGGTTTTATGATCTCATAATTGATCTGAAGTTAAATTTTTTTTATTTTTCTTTAAAACAAACTATAATTAAATGTTTACCTCGACAAACATGAAAAGAGAAGCATTTAGTGATAAGAAAAGTCCATTTATAGTTTC
>NW_018397298.1:174447-174616 GCF_002168275.2 Theobroma umbraticum
ATTTGAAGTTAGATTTTTTTACATTTTACATTCAAACAGACTATAATTAAATGTGTACCTTAAGAAACGTGAAGAAAAAAACATTCATTGGCAGGAAAAGTCATATATAGTCTCTCATTCCTTTAAAAGCCTTTTTACTCGTTTTAAATGGTTTTATAATCTCATAATT
>NW_018397298.1:174820-174960 GCF_002168275.2 Theobroma umbraticum
TTCATTGACAAAAAATGTCCTTTTATAGTCTCTCATTCCTTTAAAAGCCTCTTTGCTCGCTCTAAATGGTTTTATAATCTCATAAATGATCTAAACTTGAAGAAAAATGCATTCGTTGGCAAGAAAAGTTTATTTATAGC
>NW_018397298.1:174992-175217 GCF_002168275.2 Theobroma umbraticum
TTTTACATTTTTTGTTAAAACAGACTATAATTAAATGTCTGCCTTGAGAAACATTAAAAAAAAAGTATTCATGGATAAGAAATATACATTTATAGCCTCCCATTTCTTTAAAAGCTTCTTTACACATTCTAAATGGCTTTATTATCTCATAATTGATCTGAAGTTTAATTGTTTTTCCATTTTTCATTAAAACAAACTATAATTGAATGTTTACCTCGAGAAACA
>NW_018397298.1:175465-175628 GCF_002168275.2 Theobroma umbraticum
AAGTCCATTTATAGTCTGTTATTCCTACAAAACCCTTTTTACTCCTTTTAAACGATTTTATGATATCGTAATTGATTTTAAGTTGAATTTTTTTACATTTTTCATTAACATAGACTATAATTGAATGTTTGTCTTGAGAAACATGAAGAAAAAAGTATTCATT
>NW_018397298.1:175667-175808 GCF_002168275.2 Theobroma umbraticum
TTAAAACAGATAATAATTGAACGTTTAGAACTTGAAGAAAAATACATTCGTTGGAAAGAAAAGTCTATTTATAGCCTCCGATTTCTTTAAAAGCCTTATAATTCACTTTAAATGGTTCTATAATCTCATTATTGAGTTTAA
>NW_018397298.1:176336-176464 GCF_002168275.2 Theobroma umbraticum
CTCATTTTAAATGGTTTTATAATCTCATGATTGATTTTAAGATGAATTTTTTTATGTTTTTCATTAAAACAGACTATAATTGAATTTCTGCCTTGACAAACATGAAGAAAAAAGTATTCATTGACAAG
>NW_018397298.1:176623-176772 GCF_002168275.2 Theobroma umbraticum
TCTAAACTTGAAGAAAAATGCATTCGTTGGCAAGAAAAGTTTACTTATAGCCTCTGATTCCTTGAAAAGCCTTATTACTCGCTTTAAATGATTCCATAATCTCATGATTGATTTTAAGTTGAATTTTTTTACATTTTTAGTTAAAACAG
>NW_018397298.1:177387-178053 GCF_002168275.2 Theobroma umbraticum
TTGATTTTAAGTTAGATTTTTTTACATTTTACATTAAAACAGACTATAATTAAAAGTTTTCCTTAAGAAACGTGAAGAAAAAAACATTCATTAGTAGAAAAAGTCATTTATAGTCTCTCATTCCTTCAAAAGCCTTTTTTCTAGTTTTAAATGGTTTTATGATCTCATAATTGACTCTAAGTTGAATTTTTTTACATTTTTCAATAAAACAAACTATGATTGAATGTCTGCCTTGAGAAACATGAAGAAAAAGCATTCATTAGTAAGAAAAGTCCATATATAGTCTGCCATTCCCTCATAAGCCTTTTTACTCATTTTAAATAATTTTATAATCTGGTGATTGATTTTAAGTTGAATTTTTTACGTTTTTCCTTAAAACAGACTATAATTGAATGTCTGCCTTGAGAAGCATGAAGAAAAAAGTATTCATTGACAAGAAATATCCATTTGTTATCTCTCACTCGTTCAGAAGCCTTATTAGTCGCTTTATATAGTTTTATGATCTCATAACTGATTTTAAGTTGAATTTTTTTACATTTTTTATTAAAACAGACTATAATTTAATATCTACCTTGAGAAACATGAAGAAAAAGCATTCATTGGTAAGAAAACTCCATATATAGTCTCTCATTCCTTCACTAGCCTTTTTACTCATTTTAAATGGTT
>NW_018397298.1:178153-178258 GCF_002168275.2 Theobroma umbraticum
TCGAAGGCTATAAATAGACTTTTCTTGCCAACGAATGCATTTTTCTTGAAGTTTCTTGAGGTAAACATTCAATTATTATCTGTTTTAACTAAAAATGTAAAAACA
>NW_018397298.1:178268-178478 GCF_002168275.2 Theobroma umbraticum
AAATCAATTATTAGATTATAAAACTATTTAAAGCGAGTAATAAGGCTATTAAGGGAATAGGAGACTATAAACGGACTTTCTTTGCTAATGAAGACTTTTTTCTTCATGTTTGTCAAGATAGACAATTAAATATAGTCTATTTTAATAAAAAATATAAAAAAAATTCAACTTAAAATCAATTACGAGATCATAAAACTATTTAAAATGAGT
>NW_018397298.1:178492-178716 GCF_002168275.2 Theobroma umbraticum
AGGAATGAGAGACTATAAATGGACTTCTCTTATCAATGAACGCTTCTTCTTTTTTATGTTTCTCGAGATAAACATTCAATTATTGTCTATTTTCAATGAAAATGTAAAATAAATTCAACTTAAAATCAATTATGAGATCATGAAACCATTTAAAATGAGTAAAAAGGCTTTTGAACGAATGAGAGACTACATATGGCCTTTTCTTATCAATGAATACTTTTTTT
>NW_018397298.1:178726-178929 GCF_002168275.2 Theobroma umbraticum
CTCAAGGCAGACATTCAATTATAGTCTGTTTTAATGAAAAATATAAAAAATTAAACTTCAAATCAATTATGAGATCATAAAACTATTTAGAACGAGTAAAGACGCTTTTAAAGGAATGAGAGACTATAAATGGACATTTCTTGTCAATGAATGCTTTTTTCTTCACATTTCTCACAACAGACATTCAATTATAGTCTGTTTTA
>NW_018397298.1:178939-179530 GCF_002168275.2 Theobroma umbraticum
TAAAACAATTCAACTAAAAATCAATCATGAGAATATAGAACCATTGAAAGTGAGTAATAAGGCTTTTGAAGGAATCGGAGGCTATAAATAGATTTTTCTTGCTAATAAATGCATTTTTTCCAAGTTTTGGAGGTAAACATTCAATTATTGTCTGTTTTAATCAAAAATGTAAAAAAGTGTTCAACTTAAAATCAATAATTTGATAATAAAACTATTTAAAGCGAGTAATAAGGCTTTTGAAGGAATGGGAGATGATAAACGAACTTTCGTTGCCAGTAAATATTTTTTTCTTAATGTTTCTAAAGGTAGACATTCAATTATAGTTGGTTTTAACAAAAAATGTAAAAAAATTCAACTTAAAAGTAATCATGAGATTATAAAACCACTTAAAGCGAGTTATAAGGCTTTTGAAGGAATGAGACGCTATACATAGACTTTTCTTGCCAATGAAAGCATTTTTCTTCAAGTTTCTGGAGGTAAACATTCAATTATTGTCTGTTTTAACCAAAAATGTAAAAAAAGTTCCACTTAAAATTAATAATTTGATTATAAAACTATTTAAAGCAAGTAATAAGGCTTTTGAAGGAATGA
>NW_018397298.1:179662-179807 GCF_002168275.2 Theobroma umbraticum
TTAAAGCGAGTAATAAGACTTTTGAAGGAATCGGAGGCTATAAATAAACTTTTCTTGCTGACGAATGCATTTTTCTTCAAGTTTCTAGAGGTAAACATCCAATTATTGTCTGTTTTAACTAAAAATGTAAAAAAAAGTTCAACTT
>NW_018397298.1:179817-180144 GCF_002168275.2 Theobroma umbraticum
ATTAGATTATAAAACTATTTAAAGAGAGTAAAAAGGATTTTGAAGGAATGGGAGACTATAAACGAACTTTCTTTGCCAATGAATACTTTTTTCTTCATGTTTCTCAAGGCAGACATTCAATTATAATCCGTTTTAATGAAAAATGTAAAAAAATTCAACTTTAAACTAATCATGAGATTATAGAACCATTTAAAGCGAGTTATAAGGCTTTTAAAGGAATCGGAGGCTATAAATAGACTTTTTTGGCCAATGAATGCATTTTTCCTTAAGTTTATGGATGTAAACATTCAATCATCGTCTATTTTAACTAAAAATGTAAAAACAATT
>NW_018397298.1:180265-180482 GCF_002168275.2 Theobroma umbraticum
CTATTTAAAGTGAGTAATAAGGCTTTTAAGGGAATGAGAGACTATAAACGGACTCTCTTTGGTAATGAATACTTTTTTCTTCATGTTTCTCAAGACAAACATTTAATTATAGTCTATTTTAATGAAAATGTAAAAAAATTCAACTTAAAATCAATTTCGAGATCATAAAACTATTTAAAACGAGTAAAAAGGATTTTGAAGGAATGAGAGACTATAA
>NW_018397298.1:180492-180574 GCF_002168275.2 Theobroma umbraticum
CTTATCAATGAATGCTTCTTTTTTATGTTTCTCGAGGTAAACGTTCAATTCTAGTTTGTTTAATGAAAAATGAGAAAAAATA
>NW_018397298.1:180674-180836 GCF_002168275.2 Theobroma umbraticum
AAACTTTCTTTGCCAATGAATACTTTTTTCTTCACATTTCTCAAGGCAGACATTTAATTATAATTTGTTTTAATGGAAAATATAAAAAATTCAACTTAAAATTAATCATGAGATTATAAAACCATTTAAAGCGAGTTATAAGGCTTTTGAAGGAATCAGGGG
>NW_018397298.1:180852-180947 GCF_002168275.2 Theobroma umbraticum
CTTGCCAACGAATGTATTTTTCTTCAAGTTTCTAGAGGTAAACATTCAATTATTGTATGTTTTAACTAAAAATGTAAAAAAAGTTCAACTTAAAA
>NW_018397298.1:180957-181146 GCF_002168275.2 Theobroma umbraticum
GATTATAAAACTATTTAAAGTGAGTAATAAGACTTTTACAGGAAATGGAGACTATAAAAGGACTTTTCATGCCAATGAATACTTTTCTTTTCATGCTTCTCAAGATGGACATTCAATTAGTATCTGTTTCAATGAAAAATGTTAAAAGATTAAACTTAAAATCAATTATGAGTTTATAAAACCATTGAA
>NW_018397298.1:181156-181280 GCF_002168275.2 Theobroma umbraticum
AAGGCTTTTGTAGGAATGGAAGACTATATGTAGACTTTTTTTTTGAATGAAAGCTTTTTTTTTCACGTTTCTTAATGCAGATATTAAATTATAATTTATTTTAATAAAAAATGTAAAAAAATTC
>NW_018397298.1:181290-181448 GCF_002168275.2 Theobroma umbraticum
CAGTTATGAGATCATAAAACTATATACAGCGATTAATAAGGCTTCTGTACGAGTGAGAGACAATAAAAGGAAATTTCTTGTCAATGAATGCTTTTTTCTTCATGTGTCCCAAGGCAAACATTCAATTATTGTCTGTTTTAATGAAAAATGTAAAAAAA
>NW_018397298.1:181458-181587 GCF_002168275.2 Theobroma umbraticum
AACCAATCATGAGATTATAAAACCATTTAAAATGAGTAAAAAGGATTATGAAGGAATGGGAGACTCTATATGGAATTTTCTTACCAATGAATACTTTTTCTCCATGTTTCTCAAGGCAGACATTCAATC
>NW_018397298.1:181612-181732 GCF_002168275.2 Theobroma umbraticum
AAAAAATTCAACTTAAAGTCAATTATGAGATCATAAAACCATTTAAAACGAGTAGAAAGGCTTTTAAAGGAATGAGAGACTATAAATGACTTTTCCTGCCAATGAATGTTTTTTTCTTCA
>NW_018397298.1:181976-182254 GCF_002168275.2 Theobroma umbraticum
AAAAAAAAATTAAACTTCAGATCAATTATGAGATCATAAAACCATTTAGAATGACTAAAAAGGCTTTTAAAGGAATGAAAGACTATAAATGGATATTTCTTGTCAATGAGTGCTTTTTACTTCATGTTTCCCAAGGGAGACATTCAATTATAGTCTGTTTTAATAAAAAATGTAAAAAAATTCAACTTCAAGTCAATTATGAGATCATAAAATCATTTAAAACAAGTAAAAAGGCTTTTGAAGGAATGAGAGACTATAAATGACTTTTCCTACCAATG
>NW_018397298.1:182672-182933 GCF_002168275.2 Theobroma umbraticum
GGTAAACATTTAATTATAGTCTGTTTGAATGTAAAATGTAAAAAAATCTAACTTTAAATCAATTACGAGATCATAAAACCATTTAAAACGAGTAAAAAAGCTTTTGAAGGAGTGAGAGACTATAAATGACTTTTCCTGACAATGAATGTTTTTTTCTTCACGTTTTTTAAGGCAAACATTTAATTATAGTCAGTTTAATGGAAAATGTAAAAAAAATTAACTTAAAATCAATTACGAGATCATAAAACCATTTAAAACGAG
>NW_018397298.1:182943-183177 GCF_002168275.2 Theobroma umbraticum
TTTGAAGGAATGAGAAACTATAAATGGACTTTTCTTATCAATAAATGCTTCTTTTTTCATGTTTGCCAAGGTAAACATTCAATTATAATTTGTTTTAATGAAAAATAAAAAAAAAATCAAACTTCAGATCAATTATGAGATCATAAAACTATTTAGAAAGAGTAAAGAGGCTTTTAAAGGAATGAGAGACTATAAATGCATATTTCTTGTCAATGAATGCTTTTTTCTTCATGT
>NW_018397298.1:183298-184662 GCF_002168275.2 Theobroma umbraticum
CTTGCCAACGAATGCATTTTTCTTCAAGTTTAGATCAATTATGAGATTATAAAATCAGTAAGAGCAAGTAAAGAGGTTTTTGAAGGAATGAGAGACTATAAAAGGACATTTCTTGTCAATGAATGCTTTTTTCTTCATGTTTCTCAAGGCAGACATTCAATTATAGTCTGTTTTAACGAGAAATGTAAACAAATTCAACTTAAAATCAATCATGAGATTATAGAACCATTTAAAATGGGTAAAAAGGCTTGTGAAGAAATGAGAGACTATATAGGAACTTTTCTTACCAATGAATACTTTTTCTCTATGTTTCTCAAGGCAGACATTCAATCATAGTCTGTTTTAATGAAAAATGTAAAATAATTTAACTTGAAGTCAATTATGAGATCATAAAACCATTTAAAAGGAGTAAACAAGCTTTTGAAGGAATGAGAGACTATAAATGACTTTTCTTGCCAAGGAATGTTTTTTTCTTCATGTTTCTTAAGGCAAACATTTAATTATAGTCTATTTTAATGAAAATTGTTAAAAAATTCAACTTAAACTCAATAATGAGATTATAAAACCATTTAAAGCAAATTATAAGACTTTTGAAGAAATCAGAGGCTATAAATAGACTTTTTTTACCAATGAATGCATTTTTCTTCAAGTTTTTAGAGGTAAACTTTAAATTATTATCTGTTTTAACAAAAAATGTAAAACAAATTCAACTTAAAATCAATTATTAGATTATAAAACTATTTAAAGTGAGTAATAAGGCTTTTAAAGGAATGAGAGACTATAAACAGACTTTTTTTGCTAATAAATACTTTTTTCTTCATGTTTCTCAAGACAAACATTCAATTATAGTCTATTTTAATAAAAAATGTAAAAAAACTCAACTTAAAATCTATTACGAGATCATAAAACCATTGAAAACGAGTAAAAAGGGTTTTGAAGGAATGATAGACTATAAATGAACTTTTCCTATCAATGAATGCTTCTTTTTTCATATTTTTCAAGGTAAACATTCAACTATAGTTTGTTTTAATGAAAAATAAAAAAAAAACTTTAGATCAATTATGAGATCATAAAACCATTTAGAATGAGAAAAGAGGCTTTTGAAAAAATGAGAGACTATAAATGGATATTTCTTGTCAATGAATGCTTTTTTCTTCATATTTCTCAAGGCAGACATTCAATTATAGTCTTTTTTAATGAAAAATGTAAAAAAATTCAACTTAAAATCAATCATGAGATTATAGAACCATTTAAAGCGAGTAATAAGGCTTTTGAAGGAATCGGAGGCTATAAATAAACTTTTCTTGTTGACGAATGCATTTTTCTTCAAGTTTCTAGAGGTAAACATTCAATTATTGTCTGTT
>NW_018397298.1:184679-184867 GCF_002168275.2 Theobroma umbraticum
AAAAGTTCAAATTAAAATCAATAATTAGATTATAAAACTATTTAAAGCGAGTAAAAAGGCTTTTGAAAGAATGGGAAACTATAAACGAACTTTCTTTGACAATGAATACTTTTTTCTTCACGTTTCTCAAGGCAGACATTTAATTATAATCCGTTTGAATGAAAAATGTAAAAAAATTCAACTTAAAA
>NW_018397298.1:184877-185025 GCF_002168275.2 Theobroma umbraticum
GATTATAGAACCATTTAAAGCGAGTTATAACGCTTTCGAAGGGATTGGAGGCTATAAATAGACTTTTCTTGCCAACGAATGCATTTTTCTTTATGTTTATAGAGGTAAACATTCAATCATTGTCTGTTTTAACTAAAAATGTAAAAAA
>NW_018397298.1:185309-185437 GCF_002168275.2 Theobroma umbraticum
AATGAGTAAAAAGGCTTTTGTAGGAATGGGAGACTATATATAGACTTTTCTTACTAATGAAAGCTTTTTTCATCACGTTTCTCAAGACAGATATTTAATTATAATCTGTTTTAATGAAAAATGTAAAA
>NW_018397298.1:185585-186069 GCF_002168275.2 Theobroma umbraticum
TGTAAAAAAATTCAACTTAAAATCAATCATGAGATTATAAAACCATTTAAAATGCGTAAAAAGACTTGTGAAGGAATGGGAGACTATATATGGACTTTTTTTACCAATGAATGCTTTTTCTTCATATTTCTCAAGGCAGACATTCAATCATAGTCTGTTTTAATGAAAAATATAAAAACATTCAACTTAAAGTCAATTATGAGATCATAAAACCATTTCAAACGAGTAAAAACGCTTTTGAAGGAATGAGAGACTATAAATGACTTTTCTTGCCAATGAATGTTTTGTTCTACACGTTTCTTAAGGAAAACATTTAATTATAGTCTGTTTTAATGAAAATGTAAAAAAATTCAACTTAAACTCAATAATGAGAATATAAAATTATTTAAAGTGAATTATAAGGCTCTTGAAGAAATCGGAGGCTATAAAAAGACTTTTCTTGCCAACGAATGTATTTTTCTTCAAGTTTCTAGAGGTAAACATT
>NW_018397298.1:186258-187849 GCF_002168275.2 Theobroma umbraticum
GAGATCATAAAACTATTTAAAATGAGTAAAAAGGGTTTTGAAGGAATGAGAGACTATAAATGAACTTTTCTTATCAATGAATGCTTCTTTTTTCATGTTTCTCGAGGTAACCATTCAATTATAGTTTGTTTAATAAGAAATGAAGAAAAAATTAAACTTCAGATCAATTATGAGATCGTAAAATCATTCAGAATGAGTAAAGAGTCTTTTGAAGAAATGAGAGACTATAAATGGATATTTCTTGTCAATGAATGCTTTTTTCTTCATGTTTCTCAAGGCAGACATTCAATTATATTCTGTTTTAACGAAAAATATAAAAAAATTCAACTTAAAATCAATCATGAGATTATGAAACCATTTAAAGTGAGTAATAAGGCTTTTCAAGGAATCAGAGGCTATAAATAAACTTTTCTTGCCAACGAATGCATTTTTCTTCACGTTTAGATCAATTATGAGATTATAAAACCATTTAGAACGAGTAAAGGGGCTTTTAAAGGAATGAGAGACTATGAAAGGAAATTTCTTGTCAATGAATGCTTTTTTCTTCATGTTTATCAAGGCAAACATTCAATTCTAGTTTGTTTTAATGAAAAACGTAAAAAAATTCCACTTAAAATCAATCATGAGATTATAAAATCATTTAAAATGCGTAAAAGGGCTTGTGAAGGAATGGGAGATTATATATGGACTTTTCTTACCAATGAATGCTTTTCTTCATGTTTCTCAAGGCAGACATTCAATCATAGTGTGTTTTAATGAAAAATGTAAAAAAATTCAACTTAAAGTCAATGATGAGATCATAAAACCATTTAAAACGAGTAAAAAGGCTTTTGAAGGAATGAGAGACTATAAATGACTTTTCCTGCCAATGAATATTTTTTTCTTCACGTTTCTTAAGGCAAACATTTAATTATAGTCTGTTTAAATGAAAAATGTATAAAAATTTAACTTAAACTAAATAATGAGATTATAGAACTATTTAAAGCAAATTACAAGGCTTTTGAAGAAATCGGAGGCTATAAATAGACTTTTCTTACCAACGAATGCATTTTTCTTCAAGTTTCTAGAGGTAAACATTCAATTATTATCTGTTTTAACTAAAAATGTAAAAACAATTCAACTTAAAATCAATTATTAGATTATAAAACTATTTAAAGTGAGTAATAAGGCTTTGAAGAGAACGAAAGACTATAAACGGACTCTCTTTACTAATGAATACTTTTTTCTTCATGTTTCTCAAGACAAACATTCAATTATAGTCTATTTTAATGAAAAATGTAAAAAAATTTAACTTAAAATCAATTACGAGATCATAAAACTATTTAAAACGAGTAAAAAGGGTTTTGAAGGAATGAGAGACTATAAATGGGCTTTTCTTATCAATGAATGCTTCTTTTTTCATATTTTTCGAGGTAAACATTCAATTATAGTTTGTTTAATGAAAAATAAAAAAAATTAAACTTCAGATTAATTATGAGATCATAAAACCATTGAAAATGAGTAAAGAGGCTTTTGAAGAAATGAGAGACTATAAATAGATATTTCTTGTCAATGAATACTTTTTTCTTCATGTTTCTTAAGGCAGACATTC
>NW_018397298.1:187951-188106 GCF_002168275.2 Theobroma umbraticum
AATAAGGTTTTTAAAGGAATCGGAGGCTATAAATAAACTTTTTTGGCTGATGAATTCATTTTTCTTCAAGTTTCTAGGGGTAAACATTCAATTATTGTCTATTTTAACTAAAAATGTAAAAAAAGTTCAAATTAAAATCAATAATTAGATTATAA
>NW_018397298.1:188605-189461 GCF_002168275.2 Theobroma umbraticum
TAATAAGACTTTTGAAGGAATCGGAGACAAACGGACTTTCTTTGCCAATGAATACTGTTTTCTTCATGTTCCTCAAGATGAACATTCAATTATATTCTGTTTCAATGAAAAATCTTAAAAAATTCAACTTAAAATCAATTACGAGATCATAACACTATTTAAAATGAGTAAAAAGGGTTTTGAAGGAATGAGTGACTATAAATGGACTTTTCTTATCAATGAATGCTTCTTTTTTTCATGTTTTTCGAGGTAAACATTCAATTATAGTTTGTTTTAATGAAAAATAAAAAAAATTAAACTTCAAATCAATTATGAGATCATAAAACCATTTAGAATGCGTGAAGAGGCTTTTAAAGGAATGAGAGACTATAAATGGATATTTCTTGTCAATTAATGCTTTTTTCTTCATGTTTCTCAAGGAACATATTCAATGATAGTCTGTTTTAACGAAAAATGTAAAAAAATTCATCTTAAAATCAATTATGAGATTATAGAACCATTTAAAGCGAGTAATAAGGCTTTTGAAGGAATTGGAGGCTATAAATAAACTTTTCTTGCTGACGAATGTATTTTTCTTCAAGTTTCTAGAGGTAAACATTCAATTATTGTCTGTTTTAACTAAAAATGTAAAAAAAGTTCAAATTAAAATCAATAATTAGATTATAAAACTATTTAAAGCGAGTAAGAAGGCTTTTGAAGGAATGGGAGACTATAAACGAACTTTCTTTGACAATGAGTACTTTTTTCTTCACGTTTCTCAAGGTAGACATTCAATTATAATCCGTTTTAATGAAAAAATGTAAAAAAAATTCAACTTAAAACTAATCATGAGATTATAGAACCATTTAAAGCGAGT
>NW_018397298.1:189561-189695 GCF_002168275.2 Theobroma umbraticum
AGAAACATGAAGAAAAAAGCATTCATTAACAAGAAATATCCATTTATAGTCTCTTATTTCTTCAAAAGCCTCTTTACTCATTCTAAATGGTTTTATAATCTCATAATTGATCTGAAGTTTAATTTTTTTTTCAT
>NW_018397298.1:189705-189921 GCF_002168275.2 Theobroma umbraticum
AACAAACTATAATTGAATGTTTACCTCGAGAAACATAAAAAAGAAGCATTTGTTGATACAAAAAGTCCATTTATAGTCTCTCATTCCTTCAAAACCCTCTTTACTCGTTTTAAATAGTTTTATGATCTCGTAATTGATTTTAAGTTGATGTTTTTTTCATTTTTCATTAAAATAGACTATAATTCAATGTTTGTCTTGAGAAACATGAATAAAAAA
>NW_018397298.1:190536-190671 GCF_002168275.2 Theobroma umbraticum
GAGAAACATGAAGAAAAAGCATTCATTGGTAAGAAAAGTCCATATATAGTCTCTAATTCCTTCACAAGCCTTTTTACTCATTTTAAATGGTCTTATAATCTCATTATTGAGTTTAAGTTGAATTTTTTTACATTT
>NW_018397298.1:190681-190989 GCF_002168275.2 Theobroma umbraticum
CAGACTATAATTGAATGTTTTCCTTAAGAAACATGAAGAAAAAAGTATTCATTGACAAGAAATATCCTTTAATAGTCTCTCACTCTTTCAAAAGCCTTATTAGTCTCTTTATATAGTTTTATGATCTTATCCCTGATTTTAAGTTGAATTTTTTTACATTTTTCATGAAAGTAGACTATAATTGAATATCTACCTTGAGAAATGTGAAGAAAAAAGCTTTCATTGGTAAGAAAAGTCTATATATAGTCTTCCATTCCTACAAAACCCTTTTTACTCATTTTAAATAGTTTTATGATCTCGTAATTGAT
>NW_018397298.1:190999-191133 GCF_002168275.2 Theobroma umbraticum
ATTTTTTTACATTTTTCATTAAAATAGACTATAATTGAATGTTTGTCTTAAGAAACATGAAGAAAAAAGTATTCATTAGCAAAGAGAGTCCGTTTATAGTCTCTTATTCCCTTAAAAGCCTTATTACTCGCTTT
>NW_018397298.1:191143-191262 GCF_002168275.2 Theobroma umbraticum
ATAATCTAATAATTGATTTTAAGTTGAACCTTTTTTGTATTTTTAATTAAAACAGACAATAATTAAATGTTTACCTCTATAAACTTGAAGAAAAATGCATTCGTTGGCAAGAAAAGTCT
>NW_018397298.1:191362-191478 GCF_002168275.2 Theobroma umbraticum
TGAAGAAAAAGCATTCATTGGTAAGAAAAGTCCATATATAGTCTCTCATTCCTTTATAAGCCTTTTTATGCATTTTAAATGATTTTATAATCTCATGATTGATTTTAAGTTGAATT
>NW_018397298.1:191488-191681 GCF_002168275.2 Theobroma umbraticum
TTTCATTAAAACAGACTATAATTGAATGTCTGCCATGAGAAACATGAAAAAAAAAGTATTCATTGACAAGAAATGTCCTTTTATAGTCTCTCACTCATTCAAAAGCCTCTTTACTCGTTCTAAATGATTTATAATCTCATAATTGATCTAAACTTGAAGAAAAATACATTCGTTGGCAAGAAAAGTTTATTTA
>NW_018397298.1:191869-192163 GCF_002168275.2 Theobroma umbraticum
ATTGAATGTCTGCCTTGAGAAACATGAAGAAAAAAGCATTCATTGATAAGAAATATCCATTTATAGTCTCTCATCCTTTAAAAGCCTTTTTACGCATTCTAAATGGTTTTATGATCTTATAATTGATCTGAAGTTTATTTTTTTTTTATTTTTCATTAAAACAACCTATAATTGACTGTTTACCTCGAAAAACATGAAAAAAGAAGCATTCATTGATAAGAAAAGTCCATTTATAATCTTTCATTCCTTCAAAACCCTTTTTACTCGTTTTAAATAGTTTTATGATCTCGTAAT
>NW_018397298.1:192178-192326 GCF_002168275.2 Theobroma umbraticum
TTTTTTAAGATTTTTCATTGAAACAGAATATAATTGAATGTTCATCTTGAGGAAAATGAAGAAAACAATATTCATTGGCAAAGAAAGTCCGTTTATAGTCTCCGATTCCTTCAAAAGTTTTATTACTTGCTTTAAATAGTTTTATAAT
>NW_018397298.1:192336-192586 GCF_002168275.2 Theobroma umbraticum
ATTTTAAGTTGAACTTTTTTTACATTTTTAATTAAAACAGACAATGATTGAATGTTTACCTCTATAAACTTGAAAAACAATGCATTCATTGGTAAGAAAAGTCTGTTTATAGCCTCTGATTCCTTCAAAAACCTTATAACTCACTTTAAATGGTTCTATAACCTCATGATTAATTTTAAGTTGAATTTTTTTACATTTTTCATTAAAACGAATTATAATTGAATGTTTGCCTTGAGAAACGTGAAGAAAA
>NW_018397298.1:192596-192668 GCF_002168275.2 Theobroma umbraticum
TGGCAAAGAAAGTTCGTTTATAGTCTCTCATTCCTTCAAACGTCTTCTTACTTGCTTTAAATAGTTTTATAA
>NW_018397298.1:192678-192873 GCF_002168275.2 Theobroma umbraticum
GATTTTAAGTTGAACTTTTTTTTACATTTTCAGTTAAAACAGACAATAATTGAATGTTTACCTCTAGAAACTTTAAGAAAAATGCATTCGCCGGCAAGAAAAGTTTATTTATAGCCTCTGATTCCTTCAAAAGCTTTATCACTCGCTTTTAATGATTCTATAATCTCATGATTGATTTTAAGTTGAATTTTTTTA
>NW_018397298.1:192883-193156 GCF_002168275.2 Theobroma umbraticum
TAAAATAGACTATAATTGAATATCTGCCTCGAGAAACATGAAGAAAAAAGCTTTCATTGTCAAGAAATGTCCTTTTATAGTCTCTCACTCGTTCAAAAGCATTATTAGTCGCTTTATATAGCTTTATGATCTCATAACTGATTTTAAGTTAAATTTTTTTACATTTTTCATTAAAAAAGAGTATAATTGAATATCTGTCTTGAGAAACATGATGAAAAAAGCTTTCATTGGTAAGAAAAGTCTATATATAGTCTCCCATTCCTACAAAAGCCT
>NW_018397298.1:193166-193282 GCF_002168275.2 Theobroma umbraticum
TTTAAATGGTTTTATAAACTCATAATTGATTTTAAGTTGAATCCTTTTACATTTTTCATTGAAATAGAATATAATTGAATGTCCATCTTGAGGAACATGAAGAAAACAGTATTCAT
>NW_018397298.1:193382-193611 GCF_002168275.2 Theobroma umbraticum
TTTACATTTTTTGTTAAAACAGACTATAATTGAATGCCTGCCTTGAGAAACACGAGGAAAAAAGCATTCATTTACAAGAAATATCCATTTGCAGTCTCTCATCCTTTAAAAGCCTCTTTACTCATTCTAAATAGTTTTATGATCTCATAATTGATCTGAAATTTATTTTCTTTTCATTTTTCATTAAAACAAACTATAATTGAATGTTTACCTTGAAAAACATGAAAAA
>NW_018397298.1:193859-194010 GCF_002168275.2 Theobroma umbraticum
TTTAAATGGTTTTATGATCTCATAATTGACTTTAAGTTGAACTTTTTTACATTTTTCATTAAAACAGACTATGATTGAATATCTGCCTTGAGAAACATGAAGAAAAAGTATTCATTGGTAAGAAAAGTCCATATATAGTCTCCCATTCCTT
>NW_018397298.1:194020-194109 GCF_002168275.2 Theobroma umbraticum
TTTACTCATTTTAAATGGTTTTATAATCTCATGATTGGTTTTAAGTTGAATTGTTTTACATTTTTCGTTAAAACAGACTATAATTGAAT
>NW_018397298.1:194119-194377 GCF_002168275.2 Theobroma umbraticum
AGACACATGAAGAAAAAAGCATTCATTGACAAGAAATGTCCTTTTATTGTCTCTCACTCCTTCAGAAACCTTATTAGTCGCTGTATATAGTTTTATGATCTCATAATTAATTTTAAGTTGAATTTTTATATATTTTTTATTAAAATAGACTATGATTTAATATCTGCCTTGAGAAACATGTAGAAAAAAGATTTCATTCATAAGAAAAGTCTACATATAGTCTTCCATTCCTACAAAAGCCTTTTTACTCATTTTCAA
>NW_018397298.1:194710-194923 GCF_002168275.2 Theobroma umbraticum
ATTCGTTGGCAAGAAAAGTCTATTTATAGCCTCTGATTCCTTCAAAAGCCTTATAACTCACTTTAAATGGTTCTATAATCTCATGATTAATTTTAAGTTGAATTTTTTATATTTTTTATTAAAACGGATTATAATTGAATGTTTGCCTTGAGAAACGTGAAGAAAAATGTATTCATTGGCAAAGAAAGTTTATTTATAGTCTCTCATTCCTTC
>NW_018397298.1:194933-195022 GCF_002168275.2 Theobroma umbraticum
TTACTCGCTTTAAATAGTTTTATAATCTAATTACTGATTTTAAGTTGAACTTTGTTTACATTTTTAGTTAAAACAGATAATAATTGAAT
>NW_018397298.1:195032-195367 GCF_002168275.2 Theobroma umbraticum
AGAAACTTGAAGAAAAATGCATTCGTTGGCAAGAATAGTTTATTTATAGCCTCCGATTCCTTTAAAGCCTCATTAATCGCTTTAAATGGTTCTATAATCGCCTCATTATTTTAAGTTGAATTTTTTTACATTTTTTGTTAAACAGACTATAATTGAATATCTACCTTGAGAAACATTAAGAAAAAAGCATTCATAGATAAGAAATATCCATTTATAGCCTTTCATTCCTTCAAAAGCGTCTTTACTCATTCTAAATGGTTTTATTATCTCATAATTGATTGGAAGTTTAATTTTTTTTTCATTTTTCATTAAAACAAACTATAATTGAATGTTTA
>NW_018397298.1:195385-195494 GCF_002168275.2 Theobroma umbraticum
AAGAAGCATTCATTGATAAGAAAAGTCCATTTATAGTCTCTCATTCCTTCAAAACCCTTTTTACTTGTTTTGAACGAGTTTATGATCTCGTAATTGATTTTAAGTTGAA
>NW_018397298.1:195504-195618 GCF_002168275.2 Theobroma umbraticum
TTTTTCATTAAAATAAACTATAATTGAATGTTTTTCTTGAGAAACATGAAGAAAAAAGTATTCATTAGCAAAAAAAGTCCGTTTATAGTCTCTCATTCTCTTAAAAGCCTTATT
>NW_018397298.1:195628-195713 GCF_002168275.2 Theobroma umbraticum
AATAGTTTTATAATCTAATAATTGATTTTCAGTTGAATTTTTTTTACATTTTTCATTAAAACAGATAATAATTGAATGTTTACCT
>NW_018397298.1:195723-195815 GCF_002168275.2 Theobroma umbraticum
GAAGAAAAATACATTCGTTGGCAAGAAAAGTGTATTTATAGTCTCCGATTTCTTCAAAAGCCTTATAATTCACTTTAAATGGTTTTATAATC
>NW_018397298.1:195825-195971 GCF_002168275.2 Theobroma umbraticum
GTTTAAGTTGAATTTTTTAACATTTTTCATTAAAACAGACTGTAATTAAATATTTGCCTTAAGAAACGTGAAGAAAAAACATTCATTGGTAGGAAAAGTCATTTATAGTATCTCATTCCTTTAAAATCATTTTTACTCGTTTTAAA
>NW_018397298.1:196349-196472 GCF_002168275.2 Theobroma umbraticum
AATGGTTTTATAATCTCAAAATTGATCTAAACGTAAAGAAAAATGCATTCGTTGGCAAGAAAAGTTTATTTATAGCCTCCGATTCCTTGAAAAGCCTTATTACTCGCTTTAAATGGTTCCATA
>NW_018397298.1:196659-196827 GCF_002168275.2 Theobroma umbraticum
CATTCTAAATGGTTTTATGATCTCATAATTGATCTGAAGTTTAATTTTTTTTTAATTTTTCATTAAAACACACTATAATTGAATGTTTACCTTGAAAAACATGAAAAAACAAGTATTTATTGATAAGAAAAGTCCATTTATAGTTTCTCATTCCTTCAAAACCCTTTT
>NW_018397298.1:196844-196926 GCF_002168275.2 Theobroma umbraticum
TTTATGATCTCGTAATTGATTTTAAGTTAAATTTTTTTACATTTTACATTAAAAAAGACTATAATTAAATGTTTGCCTTAAG
>NW_018397298.1:196936-197257 GCF_002168275.2 Theobroma umbraticum
AAAAAAACATTCATTGGCAGGAAAAGCCAGTTATAGTCTCTCATTCCTTCAAAAGTATTTTTACTCGTTTTCAATGGTTTTATAAACTCATAATTGATTTTAAGTTGAATCTTTTTACATTATTCATTGAAACAGAATATAATTGAATGTCTGTCTTGAGGAACATGAAGAAAACAGAATTCATTAGCAAAGAAAGTCCGTTTCTAGTCTCCGATTCCTTCAAAAGCCTTATTACTCATTTTAAAAAGTTTTATAATCTAATAATTTATTTTAAGTTGAACTTTTTTTACATTTTTAGTTAAAACAGACAATAATTGAATG
>NW_018397298.1:197319-197481 GCF_002168275.2 Theobroma umbraticum
TCGTTGGCAAGAAAAGTCTATTTATAGCCTCTGATTTCTTCAAAAGCCTTATAACTCGCTTTAAATGGTTTTATAATCTCATGATTATTTTTAAATTTAATTTTTTATATTTTTCATTAAAACGGATTATAATTGAATGTTTGCCTTGAGAAACGTGAAGAA
>NW_018397298.1:197917-198115 GCF_002168275.2 Theobroma umbraticum
AAACATGAAAAAAGAAGCATTCATTGATAAGAAAAGTCCATTTATAGTCTCTCAATCCTTCAAAACCCTTTTTACTCATTTTAAACGAGTTTATGATCTCATAATTGACTTTAAGTTGAATTTTTTTACATTTTTTATTAAAACAGACTATGATTGAATGTCTACCTTGAGAAACATGGAGAAAAAGTATTCATTGGT
>NW_018397298.1:198125-198220 GCF_002168275.2 Theobroma umbraticum
CATATATAGTCTCCCATTCTTTCACAAGCCTTTTTACTCATTTTAAATGGTTTTATAATCTCATGATTGATTTAAGTTGAATTTTTTTACATTTT
>NW_018397298.1:198230-198374 GCF_002168275.2 Theobroma umbraticum
AGACTATAATTGAATGTTTGCCTTGAGAAATAAGAAGAAAAAAGCATTCATTGGCAAGAAATGTCCTTTTATACTCTCTCACTCATTCAAAAGCCTTATTAGTCGCTTTATATAGTTTTATGATCTCATAACTGATTTTAAGTT
>NW_018397298.1:198664-198784 GCF_002168275.2 Theobroma umbraticum
AGCCTTTTTACTCATTTTAAATGGTTTTATAAACTCATAATTGATTTTAAGTTGCATCTTTTGACATTTTTCATTAAAGCAAAATATAATTGAATGTTCGTCTTGAGGAATATGAAGAAA
>NW_018397298.1:198966-199352 GCF_002168275.2 Theobroma umbraticum
TAGTTAAAACAGATAATAATTGAATGTTTACCTTTAGAAACTTGAAGAAAAATGCATTCGTTGGCAACAAAAGTCTATTTATAGCCTCTAATTCCTTCAAAAGCCTTATAACTCGCTTTAAATGGTTCTATAATATCATGATTAATTTTAAGTTGAATTTTTTACTTTTTTCACTAAAATGGATTATAATTGAATGTTTGCCTTGAGAAACCTAAAGAAAAAAGTATTCATTGGCAAAGAAAGTTCGTTTATAGTCTCTTATTCCTTCAAAAGCCTTATTACTCTGTTTAAATAGTTTTATAATCTAGTTATTGATTTTCAGTTGAACTTTGTTTACATTTTTAGTTAAAACAGACAATAATTGAATGTTTACCTCTAGAAACTTG
>NW_018397298.1:199474-199724 GCF_002168275.2 Theobroma umbraticum
ACTCGCTTTAAATAGTTCTACAATCTCATAATTGATTTTAAGTTGAATTTTTTTACTTTTCTCATTAAAACAAACTATATTTGAATGTTTGCCTTGAGAAACATGAAAAAAAAACCATTCATTGACAAAAAATATCCATTTATAGTCCTTAATTCCTTCAAAAGCCTCTTTACTCATTCTAAATGGTTTTATGATTTCATAATTGATCTGAAGTTTAATTTTTTTTTCATTTTTCATTAAAACAAACTAT
>NW_018397298.1:199866-200003 GCF_002168275.2 Theobroma umbraticum
ATTTTTTACATTTTTCATTAAAACAGACTATAATTGAATATCTACTTTAAAAACGTGAAAAAAAAAAAGCTTTCATTGGTAAAAAAAGTCTATATATAGTCTCTCATTCCTACAAAAGCCTTTTTACTCATTTTAAA
>NW_018397298.1:200190-200670 GCF_002168275.2 Theobroma umbraticum
GTTGAACTTTTTTTACATTTTTAGTTAAAACAGATAATAATTGAATGTTTACCTATAGAAACTTGAACAAAAATGTATTCGTTGGCAAGAAAAGTCTATTTATAGCCTCCGATACCTTCAGAAGCCTTATAACTCTCTTTAAATGGTTCTATAATCTCATGATTAACTTTAAGTTGAATTTGTTTATATTTTTCAATAAAACGAATTATAATTGAATGTCTGCCTTAAGAAACGTGAAGAAAAAAGTATTCATTGGCAAAGAAAGTTCGTTTATAGTCTCTCATTCCTTCAAAAGCCTTCTTACTCGCTTTAAATAGTTTTATAATCTAATTATTGATTTTAAGTTGAACTTTTTTTATATTTTTAGTTAAAAAAGACACTAATTGAATGTTTACCTCTAGAAACTTGAAGAAAAATGCATTCGTCGGCAAGAAAAGTTTATTTATAGCCTCCGATTCCTTCAAAAGCCTTATTACTCGC
>NW_018397298.1:200860-201266 GCF_002168275.2 Theobroma umbraticum
TGAGAAACATGAAGAAAAAACTATTCATTGACAAGAAATATCCATTTATAGTCTCTCATTTCTTCAAAAGCGTCTTTACTAATTCTAAATGGTTTTATGATCTCATAATTGATCTAAAGTTTAATTTTTTTTCATTTTTTAATAAAACAAACTATAATTGAATGTTTACCTCAAGAACCATGAAAAAAGAAGCATTCATTGATAAGAAAAGTCCATTTATAGTCTCTAATTCCTTCAAAACCCTTTTTACTCGTTTTAAATAGTTTTATGATCTCGTAATTGATTTTAAATTGAATTTTTTTATATTTTTTATTAAAATAGACTATAATTGAATGTTTGTCTTTAGAAACATGAAGCAAAAAGTATTCATTAGCAAAGAAAGTCCGTTTATAGTCTCTCATTCCCT
>NW_018397298.1:201481-205596 GCF_002168275.2 Theobroma umbraticum
AGTTGAATTGTTTTTACATTTTTAGTTAAAACAGATAATAATTGAATGTTTACCGCCAGAATCTTGAAGAAAAATACATTCACTGGCAAGAAAAGTCTATTTATAGCCTCCGATTTCTTCAAAAGCATTATAATTCGCTTTAAATGGTTTTATAATCTTATTTTTGAATTTAAGTTGAATTTTTTACATTTTTCATTAAAACAGACTATAATTAAATGTTTACCTTAAGAAACGTAAAAAAAAATATTCATTGGCAGGAAAAGTCATTTATAGTCTCTAATTCCTTCAAAAGCCTTTTTACTCATTTTAAATGGTTTTATGATCTCATAATTGACCTTAAGTTGAATTTTTTTACATTTTTCATTAAAACAAACTATGATTGAATGTTTACTTTGAGAAACATGAAGAAGAAGCATTCATTGGTAAGAAAAGTCCATATATAGTCTCCCATTCCTTCACAAGCCTTTTTACTCATTTTAAATGGTTTTATAATCTCATGATTGATTTTAAGTTGAATTTTTTTACGTTTTTCATTAAAACAGACTATAATTGAATGTCTGCCTTGAGAAACATGAAGAAAAAAGCATTCATTGACAAGAAATGTCCCTTTATAGTCTCTCATTTCTTCAAAAGCCTCTTTACTCTTTCTAAATAGTTTTATTAACTCATAATTGATCTAAACTTGAAGAAAAATGCATTCGTCGGCAAGAAAAGTTTATTTATAGCCTCTGATTCCTTCAAAAGCCTTATTACTCGCTTTAAATAGTTCCGCAATCTCATTATTGATTTTGAGTTAAATTTTTTTACATTTTTCGTTAAAACAGACTATAATTGAATGTCTACCTTGAGAAACATGAAGAAAAAAGCATTCATTGACAAGAAATATCCATTTATAGTCTCTCATTCCTTCAAAAGACTCTTTACTCATTCTAAATGGTTTTATGATCTCATCATTGATCTGAAGTTTAATTTTTTTTCATTTTTAATTAAAACAAACTATAATTGAATGTTTACCTCGAGAAACATAAAAAAAGAAGCATTCATTGATAAGAAAAGTCCATTTATAGTCTCTTATTCCTTCAAAACCCTTTTTACTCGTTTTAAATGGTTTTATGATCTCGTAATTGATTTTAAGTTGAATTTTTTTATATTTTTCATTAAAATAGACTATAATTGAATGTTTGTCTTGAGAAACAAGAAGCAAAAAGTATTCATTAGCAAAGAAAGTCCGTTTATAGTCTCTCATTCCCTTAAAAGCCTTATTACTCACTTTAAATAGTTTTATAATCTAATAATTGATTTTAAGTTGAATTGTTTTTACATTTTTAGTTAAAACAGATAATAATTGAATGTTTACCTCCAGAAACTTAAAAAAAATGCATTCGTTGGCAAGAAAAGTCTATTTATAGCCTCTGATTTCTTCAAAAGCCTTATAATTCGCTTTAAATGGTTCTATAATCTAATTATTGAGTTTAAGTTGAATTTTTTTACATGTTTCATTAAAACAAACTATAATTAAATGTTTGCCTTAAGAAACGTGAAGAAAAAAACATTCACCGACAGGAAAAGTCATTTATAGTCTCTTATTCCTTCAAAAGCCTTTTTACTCATTTTAAATGGTTTTATAATCTCATAACTGATTTCAAGTTAAATCTTTTTACATTTTTCATTGAAACAGACTATAATTGAATGTCTGCCTAGAGAAACATGAAGAAAAAAGTATTCATTAGCAAAGAAAGTCCATTTATAGTCTCTCATTTCCTTAAAAGCCTTATTACTCACTTTAAATAGTTTTATAATCTAATAATTGATTTTAAGTTGAATTTTTTATACATTTTTAGTTAAAACAGATAATAATTGAATGTTTACCTTTAGAAACTTGAAGAAAAATGAATTTGTTGGCTAGAAAAGTCTATTTATTGCCTCCGATTCCTTCAAAAGCCTTATAACTCGCTTTAAATGGTTCTATAATCTTATGATTGAGAAAATGGTTCTATAATCTCATGATTGAGTTTAAGTTGAATTTTTTTACATTTTTTATTAAAACAGACAATAATTAAATGTCTGCCTTAGGAAACGTGAAGAAAAAAATATTCATTAGTAGGAAAAGTCATTTACAGTCTCTCATTCTTTTAAAAGCCTTTTTACTCGTTTTAAATAGTTTTATGATCTCATAATTGACTTTAAGTTGAATTTTTTGTACATTTTTCATTAAAACAGACTATAATTGAATGTCTACCTTGAGAAACAAGAAAAAAAAGCATTTACTAGTAAGAAAAGTCTATATATAGTCTCTCATTCCTACAAAAGCCTTTTTACTCATTTTAAATAGTTTTGTAATCTCATAATTGATTTTAAGTTAAATCTTTTTACATTTTTCATTGAAACAAACTATAAATTGAATGTCTACCTTGAGAAACGTGATGAAAAAAGCCTTTATTGGTAAGAAAAGTTCATATATAGTCTTCCATTCTTACGAAAGCCTTTTACTCCTTTTAAATGGTTTTATAAATTCATAATTAATTTTAAGTTGAATCTTTTTACATTTTCCATTGAAACAGAATATAATTGAATGTCCATCTTGAGGGACATGAAGAAAAAAGTATTCATTGGCAAAGAAAGTCCATTTATAGTCTCTGATTTCTTTCAAAGCCTTATTACTCGCTTTAAATAGTTTTATAATCTAATAATTGATTTTAAGTTAAACTTTTTTTACATTTTTGGTTAAAACAGATAATAATTGAACGTTTACCTCTAAAAACTTGAAGAAAAATGTATTCGTTGGCAAGAAAAGTCTATTTATAGCCTCTGATTCCTTCAAAAGCCTTATTACTTGCTTTAAATGGTTCTATAATCTCATGATTGATTTTAAGTTGAATTTTTTTACATTTTTCATTAAAACGAACTATAATTGAATGTCTACCTTGAGAAATATGAAGAAAAAAGCATTCATTGGCAAGAAATGTACATTTATAGTCTCCCACTCGCTCAAAAGCCTTATTACTCGCTTTAAATAGTTTTATGATCTCATAATTGATTTTAAGTTGAATTTTTTAACATTTTTCATTAAAACAGACTATAATTAAATGTCTGCCTTAAGAAACGTGAAGCAAAAATCTTCATTCGTAAGAAAAGTCTATATATAGTCTCCCATTCATACGAAAGCCCTTTCACTCATTTTAAATGGTTTTATGAACTCATAATTCATTTTAAGTTGAATCTTTTTACATTTTTATTGAAATAGAATATAATTGAATGTTCATCTTAAGGAACATGAAGAAAACAGTATTCATTTCCAACGAAAGTCCGTTTATAGACTCCGATTCCTTCAAAAGCCTTATTACTCGCTTTAAATAGTTTTATAATCTAATAATTGATTTTAAGTTGAACTTTTTTGACATTTTTAGTTAAAACAGACAATAATTAAATGTTTACCTCTAGAAACTTGAAGAAAAATACATTTGTTGGTAAGAAAATTCTATTTATAGCCTTCGATTCCTTCAAAAGCCTTATTACTCACTTTAAAGGGTTATATAATCTCATGATTGATTTTAAGTTGATTTTTTTTATATTTTTTATTAAAACAGACTATAGTTGAATGTTTGCCTTGAGAAACGTGAAGAAATAAGCATTCATTGACAAGAAATGTCCATTTATAGTCTCTCATTTCTTCAATAGCCTTTTTACTTGATTTAAACGGTTTTATGATCTCATAATTGACATTAAGTTGAATTGTTTTACATTTTTCATTAAAACAGACTATAATTGAATGTCTACCTTGAGAAACATGAAAAAAAAAGCATTCATTGGTAAGAAAAGTCCATATATAGTCTCCCATTTGTTCAAAAGCCTTTTTACTCAATTTAAATGGTTTTACAATCTCATAATTAATTTTAAGTTAAATCTTTTTACATTTTTCATTGAAATAGACTATAATTAAATGTCTGTCTTGAGAAATGTGAAGAAAAAAGTATTCATTGGCAATAAAAGTCCGTTCATTGTCTCTGATTCCTTAAAAAGCCTTATTAATCACTTTAAATAGTTTTATAATCTACTAATTAATTTTAAGTTCAATTGTTTTTACATTTTTGGTTAAAACAGATAATAATTGAATG
>NW_018397298.1:205869-206102 GCF_002168275.2 Theobroma umbraticum
TTTTTTATTAAAACAGACTGTAGTTGAATGTCTGCCTTGAGAAACGTGAAGAAATAAACATTCATTGACAAGAAATGTCCATTTATAGTCTCTCATTCCTTCAAATGCCTCTTTACTCGTTCTAAATAGTTTTATGATCTCATAATTGATCTTAAGTTTAATTTTTTATAATTTTTATTAAAACAGACTATAATTGAAAGTCTGTCTTGAGAAACGTGAAGAAAAAAGCATTC
>NW_018397298.1:206112-206354 GCF_002168275.2 Theobroma umbraticum
AAAGTCTATATATAGTCTCCCATTTGTTCAAAAGCCTTTTTACTCATTTTAAATGGTTTTATACTCTCATAATTGATTTTAAGTTGAATCTTTTTACATTTTTCATTGTAACAGATTATAATTTAAAGTCCATCTTAAGAAATGTAAAGAAAAAAAATTCATTGGTAAGAAAAGTCCATTTACAGTCTCCCATTCCTTCAAAAGCCTTATGACTCACTTTAAATAGTTTTATAATCTCATAA
>NW_018397298.1:206576-206716 GCF_002168275.2 Theobroma umbraticum
CAAACTATAATTGAATGTTTACCTCGAGAAACATGAAAAAAGAAGCATTCATTGGTAAGAAAAGTCTATTTATGGTCTCTCATTCATTCAAAACCCTTTTTACTCGTTTTAAATAGTTTTATGATCTCGTAATTGATTTT
>NW_018397298.1:206816-206978 GCF_002168275.2 Theobroma umbraticum
TTTTTACATTTTTAGTTAAAACAGATAATAATTGAATGTTTACCTCTACAAACTTGAAGAAAAATACATTCGTTGGCAAAAAAAGTCTATTTATAGCCTCCGATTCCTTCGAAAGCTTTATAACTCGCTTTAAATGGTTCTATAATCTAATGATTAAGTTTA
>NW_018397298.1:206988-207157 GCF_002168275.2 Theobroma umbraticum
TTTTACATTTTTCATTAAAATAGACTATAATTCAACGTTTGCCCCAAGAAACGTAAATAAAAAAATATTCATTGGCAGGAAAAGTCATTTATAGTCTTTCATTTCTTCAAAAGCCTTTTTACTCGTATTAAATGATTTTATGATCTCATAATTGACATTAAGTTGAATT
>NW_018397298.1:207167-207266 GCF_002168275.2 Theobroma umbraticum
TTTCATTAACACAGACTATAATTGAATGTCTGCCTTGAGAACATTAAAAAAAAGCATTCATTGGTAAGAAAAGTCCATATATAGTCTCCTATTCGTTCA
>NW_018397298.1:207574-207749 GCF_002168275.2 Theobroma umbraticum
TTTAAATAGTTTTATAATCTAATAATTGATTTTAAGTTGAATTGGTTTTAAATTTTTGATTAAAATAGATAATAATTGATTGTTTACTTCCACAAACTTGAAGAAAAATACATTCGTTTTCAAGAAATGCCTATTTGTAGCCTCTGATTCCTTCAAAAGCCTTATAACTCGCTTT
>NW_018397298.1:207759-207925 GCF_002168275.2 Theobroma umbraticum
ATAATCTCATGATTGAGTTTAAGTTGAATTTTTTTACTTTTTTCATTAAAACAGACTATAACTAAATGTTTGCCTCAAGAAACATGAAGAAAAAAACATTCATTGGCAAGAAACGTCATTTATAGTCTCTCATTACTTCAAAAGCCTTTTTACTTGATTTAAACGG
>NW_018397298.1:207935-208058 GCF_002168275.2 Theobroma umbraticum
TCATAATTGACATTAAAGTTGAATTGTTTTACATTTTTCATTAAAACAGAATATAATTGAATGTCTACATTGAGAAACATGAAAAAAGAAGCATTCATTGATAAGAAAAGTCTATTTATGGTC
>NW_018397298.1:208255-208458 GCF_002168275.2 Theobroma umbraticum
TGTCTTGAGAAACGTAAAGAGAAAAGTATTCATTAGCAAAGAAAGTCCATTTATTGTCTCTGATTCCTTAAAAAGCCTTATTCATTAGCAAAGAAAAATGCATTCGTTGGCAAGAAAAGTCTGTTTATAGCCTCCAATTCCTTCAAAAGCCTTATAACTCGCTTTAAATGGTTCTATAATCTCATGATTGAGTTTAAATTGAA
>NW_018397298.1:208469-208805 GCF_002168275.2 Theobroma umbraticum
TTTTCATTAAAACAGACAATAATTAAATGTCTGCCTCAAGAAACATAAAGAAAAAAACATTCTTTAGTAGGAAAAGTCATTTATAGTCTCTTATTCTTTTAAAAGCCTTTTTACTTGTTTTAAATAGTTTTATGTCTCATAATTGACTTTAAGTTAAATTTTTTTAACTTTTTCATTAAAACAGACTATAATTAAATGTCTGCCTTGAGAAACATGAAACAAAAAGCATTCATTGGTAAGAAAGGCCCATATATAGTCTCCTATTCGTTCAAAAGCCTTTTTACTCATTTTAAATGGCTTTATAATCTCATAATTGATTTTAAGTTAAATCTTTTT
>NW_018397298.1:208815-208969 GCF_002168275.2 Theobroma umbraticum
TTGAAATAGACTATAATTGAATGTTTATCTTGAGAAATGTGAAGAAAAAAGCCTTCATTGGTAAAAAAAGTTCATATATAGTCTCCCATTCCAACGAAAGCCTTTTTACTCATTTTAAATGGTTTTACAAACTCATAATTGATTTTAAGTTGAA
>NW_018397298.1:208979-209083 GCF_002168275.2 Theobroma umbraticum
TTTTTCATTGAAACAGAATATAATTAACTGTCCGTCTTGAAAACATGAAGAAAAAAGTATTCATTGGCAAAGAAAGTCCATTTATAGTCTCTGATTCCTTCAAA
>NW_018397298.1:209354-209555 GCF_002168275.2 Theobroma umbraticum
AGTCTATTTATAGCCTCTGATTCCTTCAAAAGCCTTATTACTCACTTTAAATGGCTCTGTAGTCTCATGATTGATTTTAAGTTGAACTTTTTTATAGCTTTCATTAAAACGGACTATAATTGAATGTCTACCTAGAGAAATGTGAAGAAAAAGGCATTCATTGACAAGAAATGTCCTTTTATTGTCTCTCACTCGTTCAAA
>NW_018397298.1:209573-209653 GCF_002168275.2 Theobroma umbraticum
AAATAGTTTTATGATCTCATAATTGATTTTAAATTGAATTTTTTTACATTTTTCCCTAAAACAGACTATAATTGAATGTC
>NW_018397298.1:209663-209756 GCF_002168275.2 Theobroma umbraticum
AACATGAAGAAAAAAGCCTTCATTGATAAGAAAAGTCTATATATAGTCTCTCATTTCTACAAAAGCCTATTTACTCATTTTAAATAGTTTTAT
>NW_018397298.1:209766-209919 GCF_002168275.2 Theobroma umbraticum
TTGATTTTAAGTTGAATCTTTTTGCATTTTTCATTGAAACATAATATAATTGAATGTCCGTCTTGAGGAACATAAAGAAAACAGTATTCATTGGCAAAGAAAGTCCGTTTATAGTCTTCGATTCTTTCAAAAGCCTTATTGCTCGCTTTAAAT
>NW_018397298.1:209929-210132 GCF_002168275.2 Theobroma umbraticum
TCTCATAATTGATTTTGAGTTGAACTTTTTTTACATTTTTAGTTAAAACAGAAAATAATTGAATTTTTACCTATAGAAACTTGAAGAAAAATGCATTCGTTGGCAAGAAAAGTCAATTTATAGCCTCTGATTCCTTCAAAAGCCTTAGAACTCGCTTTAAATGGTTCTATAATCTTATGATTGATTTTAAGTTAAATTTTTTT
>NW_018397298.1:210142-210378 GCF_002168275.2 Theobroma umbraticum
TTAAAATAGACTATAATTGAATGTCTATCTGGAGAAACGTGAAGAAAAAAGCATTCATTGACAAGAAATGTCCATTTATAGTCTCTCATTTCTTCGAAAGCCTTTTTACTCATTCTAAATGGTTTTATGATCTTATAATTGATCTGAAGTTTTTTTTTATTTTTCATTAAAATAGATTATATTTGAATGTTTGCCTTGAGAAACATGAAGAAAAAAGTATTCATTGATAAGAAAAG
>NW_018397298.1:210478-210943 GCF_002168275.2 Theobroma umbraticum
AAAATGGAAATAAATTAAACTTCAGATCAATTACGAGATCATAAAACCATTTAGAACGAGTAAAGAGGCTTTTAAAGGAATGAGAGACTATAAATGGAGATTTCTTACTAATTAATGCTTTTTTCTTCACGTTTCTCAAGGCAGACATTCAATTATAGGCTTTTTTAATAAAAAATGTAAAAAAATTCAATTAAAAGTCAATTATGAGGTCATAAAATCATTTAAAACGAGTAAAAACACTTTTGAAGGAATGAGAGACTCTTTTTTATGAGGTCATAAATAACTTTTCTCGCCAATGATTTTTTTTTCTTCACGTTTCTTAAGGCAGACTTTTAATTATAGTCCGTTTTAATGAAAAATGTAACAAAATTCAACTTAAACTCAATCATGAGATTATAGAATCATTTAAAGCGAGTTATAAGGCTTTTGAAGGAATCGGAGGCTATAAATAGGCTTTTCTTGCCA
>NW_018397298.1:211111-212618 GCF_002168275.2 Theobroma umbraticum
ATTTAAATCGAGTAATAAGGCTTTTAAGGGAATGAGAGACTATAAATGGACTTTCTTTCCCAATGAATACTTTTTTCTTCACGTTTCTCAAGATGGACATTCAATTATAGTCGATTTTAATAAAAAATGTAAAAAAAATTCAACCTAAAATCAATTAAGAGATTATAAAACCATTTAAAACGAATAAAAAGGGTTTTGAAGGAATGAAAGACTATAAATGGACTTTTCATTGCCAATGAATGCCTCTTTTTTCATGTTTCTTGAAGTAAACATTCAATTATAGTTTGTTTTAATGAAAAATGTAAAAAATTTTAACTTAAAATTAATCATGAGATTATAGAACCATTTAAAGCGAGTAATAAGGCTTTTGAAGGAGTTGGAGGCTATAAATAGACTTTTCTTGCCAACGAATGCATTTTCTTCAAGTTTTTGAAAGTAAACATTCAATTATTGTCTATTTTAAATGAAAATATAAAAAAATTCAACTTAAAATCAATTACGAGATTATAAAACTATCTAATGCGAGTAATAAAGCTTTTAAAGGAATGGGAGACTATAAATAGACTTTCCTTGCCAAAGAATACTTTTCTCTTCACGTTTTTTTGGATGGACATTAAATTATAGTCTGTTATAATGAAAAATGTAAAAAGATTCAACTTAAAATCAATTATGAGATTATAAAACTATTTAAAATGAGTAAAAAGGCTTCTGAACAAATGGGAGACTATATATAAACTTTTCTTATCAATGAATACTTTTTTCTTCACGTTTCTCATGGCAGACATTCAATTATAGTCTATTTTAATGAAAAATGTAAAAAATTTAAACTTCAGATCAATTATGAGATCATAAAACCATTTAAAACGAGTGAAAAGGGTTTTGAAGGAATAAGAGACTATAAATGGTCTTTTCTTGCCAATGAATGCTTCTTTTTTCATGTTTCTTGAGGTAAACATTCACTTATAGTTTGTTTTAATAAAAAATATAAAATATTTTAACTTAAAACCAATCATGAGATTATAGAACCATTTAAAGCGAGTAATAAGGCTCTTGAAGGAATCAGAGGCTATAAATAGACTTTTCTTATGAACGAATGCATTTTTCTTCAAGTTTTTAGAGGTAAACATTCAATTATTGTCTGTTTTAATCAAAAATGTAAAAAAAGTTCAACTTAAAATCAATTATTACATTATAAAATTATTTAAAGCGAGAAATAAGGCTTTTGAAGAAATGAGAGACTATAAATTGACTTTCCTTGCCAATGAATTTTTTTTCTTCATGTTTCTCAAGATGGACATGAAATTATAGTCTGTTAGAATGAAAAATGTGAAAAGATTCAACTTAAAATCAATTATGAGATTATTAAACCATTTAAAATGAGTAAAAAGGGTTTTGTACGATTGGGAGACTATATATGGACTTTTCTTATCAATGAATGCTTTTTTCTTCACGTCTCAAGGCATATGTTCAATTATAGTCTGTTTTAATAAAAAATATAAAAAAAAAA
>NW_018397298.1:212855-212965 GCF_002168275.2 Theobroma umbraticum
ATTCAACTAAAATCAATCATGAGATTATAGAACCATTTAAAGCGAGTAACAAGGCCTTTGAAGGAATCGGAGGCTATAAATAGATTTTTCTTGCCAACGAATGCATTTTT
>NW_018397298.1:213268-213450 GCF_002168275.2 Theobroma umbraticum
ATGTAAAAAAATTCAACTTAAAATTAATTATGAGATCATAAAACCATTTAGAACTAGTAAAGAGGCTTTTGAATGAATGAGAGACTATAAATGGACATTTCTTGTCCATGAATGCTTTTTTCTTCACGTTTCTCAAGGAAGACATTCAATTATAGTCTATTTTAATGAAAAATATAAAAAAA
>NW_018397298.1:213607-215038 GCF_002168275.2 Theobroma umbraticum
AGTAATAAGGCTTTTGAAGGAATCGGAGGCTATAAATAGACTTTTCTTGCAAACAAATGCTTTTTTCTTCAAGTTTCTAGAGGTAAACATTCAGTTATTATCTGTTTTGACAAAAAATGTAAAAGAAGTTCAACTTAAAATCAATTATGAGATTGTAAAACCATTTAAAATGAGTGAAAAAGCTTTCGTAGGAATGGAAGACTATATATGGACTTTGCTTATCAATTAATGCTTTTTTCTTCACATTTTACATGGCAGACATTCAATTATAGTCTGTTTTAATGAAAATGTCAAAAAATTAAACTTCAGATCAATTATGAGATCATAAAACCATTTAGAACGAGTATAGAGGCTTTTGAAGGAATGAAAGACTATAAATGGACATTTCTTGTCAATGAATGCTTTTTTCTTCACATTTCTCAAGGTAGACATTCAATTATAGTCTGTTTTAATGAAAAATGTAAAAACATTTAACTTGAAATCAATCATGAAATTATGAAACCATTTAAAGCGAGTAATAAGGCTCTTGAAGAAATCGGAGGCTATAAATAGACTTTTCTTGTCAACGAATGCATTTTTCTTCAAGTTTTTAGAGGTAAACATTCAATTATTGTTTGTTTTAACCTAAACTGTAAGAAAAGTTCAACTTAAAATCAATTATTAAATTATAAAACTATTTAAAGCGAGTAATAAAGCTTGTGAAGGAATGAGAGACTATAAATAGACTTTCCTTGCCAATGAATACTTTTTTCTTCACATTTCTCAAGATGGACTTTAAATTATAGTCTGTTACAATGAAAAATGTAAAAAGATTCAACTTAAAATTAATTATGAGATTATAAAATCATTTGAAATGAGTAAAAAGGATTTTCAACGAATGCGAGACTATATATGAACTTTTCTTAGTAATGAATGCTTTTTTTTCACGTTTCTCAAGATAAACATTCAATTATAGTCTAATTTCATGAAAAATATAAAAAGATTAAACTTCAGATCAATTATGAGATCATAAAACCATTTAAAATGAGTAAAGAGGCTTTTAAAGGAATGAGAGACTATAAATGGATATTTCTTGTTAATGAATAATTTTTTTTTACATTTCTCAAGGCAGACATTCAATTATAGTCTGTTTGAATGAAAAATATAAAAAAAATTCAACTTAAAATCAATCATGAGATTATAAAACCATTTAAAATAAGTAAAAAGGCTTGTGAAGGAATGAGAGACTATATATGAACTTTTTTTACCAGTGAATACTTTTTTTTTCACGTTTCTCAAGGTAGACATTCAATAATAGTTTGTTTTAACGAAAAATGTAAAAAAATTCAACTTAAAATCAATCATGAGATTATAAAATCATTTAAAATGAGTAGAAAGGCTCATGAAGGAATAAGACTATATATGGACTTTTCTTACCAATGAATGCTTTTT
>NW_018397298.1:215138-217365 GCF_002168275.2 Theobroma umbraticum
AAATGGTTTTATAATCTCATAATTGATTTTAAGTTGAAATTTTTTTACATTTTTTGTCAAAACAGACAATAACTGAAAGTTTACCTCCAGAAACTTGAAGAAAAATACATTTGTTGGCAAGAAAAGTCTATTTATAGCCTCCGATTCCTTCAAAAGTCTTATGACTCGCTTTAAATGGTTCTATAATCTCATGATTATTTTTTGTTGAATTTTTTTAAAATTTTCAATAAAACAGACTATAATTGAATGTCTTGATTGATAAATGTGAAGGAAAAAGCATTCATGGACAAGAAATGTCCATTTATAGTCTCTCATTCGTTCAAAAGCCTCTTTACTCGTTCTAAATGGTTTTATGATCTCATAATTAATTTTAAGTTGAATTTTTTTACATTTTTCATTAAAACAGACTATAACTGAATGTCTTCCTTGTGAAATGTAAAGAAAAAAGCCTTCATTGGTAAGAAAAGTCCATATATAGTCTCCCATTCCTACAAAAGCCTTTTTACTCATTTTAAATGATTTTATAAACTTATAATTAATTTTAAGTTGAATCTTTTTACATTTTTCATTGTAACAGAATATAATTGATTGTTCACCTTGAGGAACATGAAGAAAAAAGTATTCATTGGCAAAAAAAGTCCGTTTAGAGCCTCTGATTCCTTCAAAATCCTTATTACTCGCTTTAAATAGTTTTATAATCTAATAATTGATTTTAAGTTGAACTTTTTTTTTATAGTTTTGGTTAAAACAAACAATAATTGAAGGTTTACCTCCAGAAGATTGAAGAAAAATGTATTCGTTGGCAAGAAAAGTCTATTTAAAGCCTCCAATTCTTTCAGAAGCCTTATTACTCGCTTTAAATGGTTCTATAATCTCATGATTGATTTAAGTTGATTTTTTTTTACATTTTTCATTAAAACAGACTATAATTAAATTTCTTCCTTGAGAAACGTGAAGAAAAAAGCATTCATTGACAAAAAATGTCCATTTATAGTCTCTCATTCCTTCAAAAGCCCCTTTACTCGTTCTAAATGGTTTTTGGATCTCATAATTGATATGAAGTTTAATTTTTTAATATTTTTCTTTAAAACAGACTATAATCGAATGTCTGCCTTGAGAAACGTGAAGAAAAAAGTATTCATTGATAAGAAAAGTCCATATATAGTCTCTCATTCCTAAGAAAGTTCTTTTACTCATTTTAAATGATTTTATAATCTCCTAATTGATTTTAAATTGAATTTTTTTTATTTTTTATTAAAACAAACTGTAGTTGAATGTCTACATCGAGAAATGTAAAGAAAAAAGCATTTATTGGCAAGAAAAGTCCATTTATAGTCTCATTTCTTTAAAAGCCTCTTTACTAGTTTTAAAAGTTTTTATGATCTCATAATTGATTTTAAGCTAAATTTTTTTACATTTTTCATTAAAACATACTATAATTGAATGTCTACCTTAAGAAACATGAAGAAAAAAGCCTTTATTGGTAAGAAAAGTCTATATATAGTCTTTCATTCCTACGAAAGCCTTTTTACTCATTTTAAAAAGTTTTATAATCTCATAATTAATTTTAAGTTAAATCTTTTTCTATTTTTCATTGAAATAGACTCTAATTGAATGTCTGTCTTAAGAAACATGAAAAAAAAAGTATTCATTGGCAAGGAAAGTCCGTTTATAGCCTCTGATTCCTTTAAAAGCCTTATTACTCGCTTTAAATAGTTTTATAATTTAATAATTGATTTTAAGTTGAACTTTTTTTACATTTTTAGTTAAAACAGAAAATAATTGAATGTTTACCTATAGAAGCTTGAAGAAAAATGCATTCGTTGGCAAGAAAAGTCTATTTATAGCCTCCGATTTCTTAAAAAGCCTTATTACTCGCTTTAAATGGTTTTATAATCTCATAATTGATTTTAATTTTACTTTTTTAACATTTTTTATTAAAATAGAATATAGTTGAATGCTATCTCGAGAAATGTGAAGAAAAAGCATTCATTGGCAAAAAAAGTCCATTTATAGTCTCCCTCCTTCAAAAGCCTCTATACTCGTTTTAAATTGTTTTATGATCTTATAGTTGATTTTAAGTTAAATTTTTTTACATTTGTCATTAAAACAAGCTATAATTGAATGTTTGCCTTGAGAAACGTGAGGAAAAAAGCCTTCATTGGTAAGAAAAGTCCATATATAGTCTCCTATTCCTACGAAATCCTTTTTACTCATTTTAAATGGT
>NW_018397298.1:217375-217530 GCF_002168275.2 Theobroma umbraticum
CATAATTGATTTTAAGTTGAATCTCTTTACATTTTATATTGGAACAGAATATAATTGAATGTTCGCCTTAAGGAACATGAAGAAAAAAGTATTCATTGGCAAAGAAAGTCTGTTTATAATCTCTGATTCCTTCAAAAGCCTTATTACTTGCTTTA
>NW_018397298.1:217540-217746 GCF_002168275.2 Theobroma umbraticum
TAATCTAATAATTGATTTTAAGTTGAACTTTTTTTATATTTTTGATCAAAACAGACAATAATTGAATGTTTAACTCTAAAAACTTGAAGATAAATGCATTCATTGGCAAGAAAAGTCTATTTATAGACTTTGATTCTTTCCAAAGCCTTATTAGTCGCTTTAAATGGTTCTATAAACTCATGATTAATTTTAAGTTGAATTTTTTA
>NW_018397298.1:217756-217902 GCF_002168275.2 Theobroma umbraticum
TAAAACAGACTATAATTGAATGTCTACCCTGAGAAACCTGAAGAAAAAAGTATTCATTGACAAAAAATATCCATTTATAGTCTCTCATTCGCTCAAAAGCCTCTTTACTCGTTTTAAATAGTTTTATGATCTCATAATTAATTTTA
>NW_018397298.1:218002-218157 GCF_002168275.2 Theobroma umbraticum
TAAAACCATTTAAAATGAGTAAAAAAGATTTCGTAGAAATGGGAGACTATATATAGACTTTTCTTACCAATGAAGGCTTTTTTCTTCACGTTTCTCACTGCAGACATTCAATTATAGTCTGTTTTAATTAAAAATATAAAAAAATTTAACTTAAA
>NW_018397298.1:218214-218397 GCF_002168275.2 Theobroma umbraticum
ATTATAGTCTATTTCAATGAAAAATATAAAAAGATTTAACTTAAAATCAATTATAAGATTGAAAAACCATTAAAAATGAGTAAAAAGGCTTTCGTAGGAAGGAGAGACTATATATGGACTTTTCTTACCAATAAAGGCTTTTTTCTTTACGTTTCTTAAGGCAGACATTCAATTATAGTTTGT
>NW_018397298.1:218732-218855 GCF_002168275.2 Theobroma umbraticum
ACTTTTCTTACCAATAAAGGCTTTTTTCTTCACGTTTCTTAAGGCAGACATTCAATTATAATTTATTTTAATGAAAAATGTAAAAAAATTCAACTTAAAATCGATTATGAGATCATAAAACAA
>NW_018397298.1:218865-219005 GCF_002168275.2 Theobroma umbraticum
GTAAAGAGGCTTTTGAAGGAATGAGACTAGAAATGGATTTTTCTTACCAATGAATGCTTTTTTCTTCATATTTCTCAAGGCAGACATTCAACTATAGTCTTTTTTAACAAAAAATAAAAAAAATTCAATTTAAAATCAAT
>NW_018397298.1:219015-219338 GCF_002168275.2 Theobroma umbraticum
TAAAACTATTTAAAATGAGTAAAAAGGCTTTAGTAGGAATGAGAGACTATATATAGACTTTTCTTATCAATGAATGCTTTTTTCTTTATGTTTCTCAAGGCAGACATTCGATTATAGTCTATTTTAATGAAAAATGTAAAAAAATTAAACTTGAGATCAATTATGAGATCATAAAACCATTAAGAACGAGTAAAGAGGCTTTTGAAGGAATGAGAGACTATAAATGGACATTGCTTGTCAATAAATACTTTTTTCTTAATGTTTCTCAAGCAGACATTCAATTATAGTCTGTTTTAATGAAAAATGTAAAAAACTTCAACTTA
>NW_018397298.1:219522-219699 GCF_002168275.2 Theobroma umbraticum
AGAGGTAAACATTCAATTATTGTTTGTTTTAACTAAAAATGTAAAAAAAAGTTCAACTTAAAATCACTTATTAGATTATAAAAATATTTAAAGCAAGTAATAAGGCTTTTGAAGAAATCGGAGACTATAAACGGATTTTCTTTGCCAATGAATACTTTTTTCTTCATGTTCCTCAAG
>NW_018397298.1:219851-220016 GCF_002168275.2 Theobroma umbraticum
ACTTAAAATCAATTATGAGTTTATAAAACTATTTAAAATGAGTAAAAAGGCTTTCGTAGGATGAGGGACTATATATGAAGTTTTCTTACCAATGAAGGCTTTTTTCTTTACGTTTCTCAAGGCAAACATTCAATTATAGTCTGTTTTAATGAAAAATGTAAACAA
>NW_018397298.1:220433-220694 GCF_002168275.2 Theobroma umbraticum
TGAACTTTTCTTACCAATGAATATTTTTTCTTCACGTTTCTCAACGCAAACATGCAATCATAGTCTGTTTTAACAAAAAATATAAAAAAATTAAACTTCAGATCAATTATGAGATTATAAAACCATTTAGAACGAGTAATGAGGCTTTTGAAGAAATGAGAGACTGTAAATGGACATTTCTTGTCAATAAATACTTTTTTCTTCACATTTCTCAAAGCAAACATTCAATTATAGTCTGTTTTAATGAAAAATATAAAAAAA
>NW_018397298.1:220857-220984 GCF_002168275.2 Theobroma umbraticum
AAGAATGGGAGACTATAAATGGACTTTCATTGCCAATGAATACTTTTTTCTTCACATTTCTCTAGATGGACATTCAATTATAGTCTATTATAAGGAAAAATGTAAAAAGATACAACTTAAAATCAAT
>NW_018397298.1:221084-221215 GCF_002168275.2 Theobroma umbraticum
GAAAAATGCATTCGTTGGCAAGAAAAGTCTATTTATAGCCTCCGATTCCTTCAAGAGCCTTATTACTCGCTTTAAATGGTTTTATAGTCTCTTGATTGATTTTAAGTTGAATTTTTTTACATTTTTCATTA
>NW_018397298.1:221225-221418 GCF_002168275.2 Theobroma umbraticum
TAATTGAATGTCTTCCTTGAGAAACATGAAGAAAAAAGTATTCATTGACAAGAAATGTCCATTTATAGTATCTTATTCCTTCAAAAGCCTCTTTACTCGTTCAAAATGGTTTTATGATCTCATAATTGATCTGAAGTTTAACTTTTTTACATTTTTCATTAAAACAGACTATAATTGAATGTCTGCCTTAAGA
>NW_018397298.1:221634-224284 GCF_002168275.2 Theobroma umbraticum
CTCATAATTGATTTTAAGTTGAATCTTTTTGCATTTTTTTATTGTAACAGACTATGATTTAATGTCCATCTTGAGAAAAGTGAAGAAAAAAGTATTCATTGGCAAGGAAAGTTCATATATAGTCTCTCATTCCTTCAAAAGCATTATTACTCGCTTTAAATAGTTTTATAATCTAATAATTGATTTTAGGTTGAACTTTTTTTACATTTTGGTGAAAACAGACAATAATTGAATGTTTACTTCCAGAAACTTGAAGAAAAATACATTCGTTGGCAAGAAAAGTCTATTTATAACCTCCAATTCCTTCAAAAGCCTTATTACTCGTTTTAAATTGTTCTATAATCTCATGATTGATTTTAAGTTGAATTTTTTTACATTTTTTGTTAAAACAGACTATAATTGAATGTCTGCCATGAGAAATGTGAAGAAAAAAGTATTCATTGACAAGAAATTTTTATTTATAGTCTCTCATAACTTCAAAAGCCTCTTTACTCGTTTCAAATGGTTTTATGATCTCATAATTGATCTGAAGCTTAATTTTTTTCTATTTTTCATTAAAACATACTATAATTGAATGTCTACCTTGAGAAACATGAAGAAAAAAGCATTCATTGATAAGAAAAGTCCATATATAGTCTCCCATTCATTCAAAAGCCTTTTGACTCATTGTAAATGGTTTTATAATCTTATAATTGATTTTACGTTGAATCTTTTTACATTTTTCATTGTAACAGACTATAATTTAATGTCCATCTTGAGAAATGTGAAGAAAAAAGTATTCATTGGCAAAAAAAGATCATTTATAGTCTCCCATTCCTTCAAAAGCCTCATTAGTTACTTTAAATAGTTTTATAATCTCGTAATTGATTTTAAGTTGAATTTTTTTTACATTTTCATTTAAAATAGACAATAATTGAATGTTTACCTTTAGAAACTTGAAGAAAATGCATTCGTTGGTAAGAAAAGTCTATTTATAGCCTTCGATTCCTTCAAAAGCCTTATTACTCGCTTTAAATGGTTTTATAATCTCATGATTGATTTTAAGTTAAAAGCTTTTACATTTTTCGTTAAAACAAATAATAATTGAATATTTACCTTGAGAAACGTGAAAAAAGAAGCATTCATTGGTAAGAAAAGTCCATTTATAGTCTCTCATTCTTTCAAAACTTTTTTTACACGTTGTAAATAGTTTTATGATCTCATAATTAATCTGAAGTTTAATTTTTTTACATTTTTCATTAAAACAGACTATAATTGAATGTTTACCTTGAGAAACGTGAGGAAAAAAGCATTCATTGAAAAGAAAAGTCCATATATAGTCTCCCAATCGTTCAAAAGCCTTTTGACTCATTTTAAATGGTTTTATAATCTCATAATAGATTTTAAGTTGAATCTTTTTACATTTTTCATTATAACAGACTATAATTCAATGTCCATCTTGAGAAACGTGAAGAAAAAAGTATTCACTGGCAAGAAAAGTCCATTTATAGTGTCCCATTTCTTCAAAAGCCTTATTAGTTGCTTTAAACAGTTTTATAATCTCGTAATTGATTTTAAGTTGAATTTTTTTTACATTTCAATTAAAATAGACAATAATTGAATGTTTACCCTCAGAAACTTGAAGAAAATGCATTCGTTGGCAAGAAAAGTCTATTTATAGCCTCCGATTCCTTCAAAAGCCTTATTACTCGCTTTAAATGGTTCTATAATCTTATGATTGATTTTAAGTTAAAATTTTTTACATTTTTCGTTAAAACAAACTATAATTGAATGTTTAACTTGAGAAACAGGAAAAAAAAAAGCATTGATTGGCAAGAAATGTCCATTTATAGTCTCTCATTCCTTCAAAACCTTTTTTACTCATTTTAAATGGTTTTATGATCTCATAATTGATCTGAAGTTTTATTTTTTTACATTTTTTATTAAAAAAAACTATAATTGAATGTCTGCCTTGACAAAACGTGAAGAAAAAAGCATTCATTGATAAGAAAACTCCATATATAGTGTCTCATTTGTTCAAAAGCCTTTGTACTCATTTTAAATGGTTTTATAATCTCATAATAGATTTTAAGTTAAATCTTTTTACATTTTTCATTGTAACAGACTATAATTTAATGTCCATCTTGAGAAACGTGAAGAACAAAGTATTCATTGGCAAGGAAAGTCCATTTATAGGCTCCCATTCCTTCGAAAGCCTTATTAGTTTCTTTAAATAGTTTTATAATCTCGTAATTGATATTACGTTGAATTTTTTTATATATTTTCATTTAAAATAGATAATAATTGAATGTTTACCTTAGAAACTTGAAGAAAATGCATTCGTTGGCAAGAAAAGTCTATATATAGCTTTCGATTCCTTCGAAAGCCTTATTATTCGCTTTAAATGGTTCTATAATCTTATGATTAATTTTAAGTTGAAATTTTTTAAATTTTTCATTAAAACAAACTATAATTGAATGTTTACCTCAAGAAACATGAAAAAAGAAGTATTCATTGGTAAGAAAAGTCCATTTATAGTCTCTCATTCCTTTAAGATCCTTATTACTTGCTTTAAATAGTTTTATAATTTAATAATTATTTTTAAGTTGAAGTGTTATTACATTTTTAGTTAAAACAGACAATAATTGAATGTTTACCTCCAAAAACTTGA
>NW_018397298.1:224503-224696 GCF_002168275.2 Theobroma umbraticum
TTCTATAATCTCATGATTGAGTTTAAATTGAATTTTTTACATTTTTCGATAAAACAGACTATAATTAAAACTCTGCCTCAAGAAACGTGAAGAAAAAATCATTCATTGGCAACAAAAGTCATTTATAGTCTCTCATTCCTTTAAAAGCCCTTTTACTCGTTTTAAATGATTTTATGATCTCATAATTGACTTT
>NW_018397298.1:224706-225163 GCF_002168275.2 Theobroma umbraticum
TTTTTATATTTTTCATTAAAACAGAGTATAATTGAATGTTTTCCTTGGGAAACACAAAAAAAAGTATTCATTAGTAAGAAAAGTCCATATATAGTCTCTCATTTCTTCAAAAACTTTTTTACTCATTTTAAATGGCTTTATAATCACATAATTGATTTTAAGTTAAATCCTTTTACATTTTTCATTGATACAGACTATAATTGAATGTCCTTCTTGAGAAACATGAAGAAAAAAGTATTCATTGGCAAAGAAAGTGCGTTTATGGCCTCTGATTCCTTCAAAAGCCTTATTACTCGATTTAAATAGTTTTATAATCTAATAATCGATTTTAAGTTGAACTTTTTTTACATTTTTTGTTAAAACAGACAATAATTGAATGTTTTTCTCTAGAAACTTGAAGAACAATGCATTCGTTGGCAAGAAAAGTCTATTTATAGCCTCCGATTCCTTCAAAAGC
>NW_018397298.1:225255-225372 GCF_002168275.2 Theobroma umbraticum
AGACTATAATTGAATATTTTCCTTGAGAAACGCAAAGAAAAAAGCATTCATGGACAAGAAATGTCCATTTATGGTCTCTCATTCATTCAAAAGCCTCTTTACTCGTTCTAAATGGTT
>NW_018397298.1:225472-226492 GCF_002168275.2 Theobroma umbraticum
AAGAAAAAAGCATTCATTGGTAAGAAAAGTTCATAATAGTATTCTATTCTTTCACAAGCCTTTTTACTCATTTTCAATAGTTTTATAATCTCATGATTTCTTTTAAGTTGAATTTTTTTACATTTTTCATTAAAATAGACTATAATTGAATGTCTACCTTGAGAAACATGAAGAAAAAAGTATTCATTGACAAGAAATGTCTATTTATAGTCTCTCATTCCTTCAAAAGCCTCTTTACTCGTTCTAAAATGGTTTTATGATCTCATAATTGATCTGAAGTTTAATTATTTTACATTTTTCATTAAAACATGCTATAATTGAATGTCTGCCTTGAGAAACATGAAGAAAAAAGTATTCATTGATAAGAAAAGACCATATATAGTCTCTCATTCGTTCAAAAGCCTTTTTACTCATTTTAAATGGTTTTACAATCTCATAATTGATTTTAAGTTGAATCTTTTTACATTTTTCACTATAACAGACTATAATTCAGTGTCCATCTTGAGAAATATGAAGAAAAAAGTATTTATTGGCAAGGAAAGTCCATTTATAGTCTCCAATTCCTTTAAAAGCCTTATTACTCACTTTAAATAGTTTTATAATCTAATAATTGATTTTAGGTTGACCTTTTTATACATTTTTAGTTAAAACAGATAATAATTGAATGTTTACCTCCAGAAACTTGAAGAAAAATAAATTCATTGGTAAGAAAAGTCTATTTATAGCCTCCGATTCCCTCAAAAGCCTTCTTACTCGCTTTAAATAATTTCATATTCTCATGATTGATTTAATTTGAATTTTTTTTAATTTTTTGTTCAAACCGACTATAATTGAATGTCTGCCTTGAGAAAAGTGAAGAAAAAAGCATTCATTGATAAGAAATGTCCATTTATAGTCTCTCATTCCTTCAAAAGTCTCTTTATCCGTTCTAAATGATTTTATGATATCATAATTGATCTGAAGTTTATTTTTTTTACATTTTTCATTAAAACAGACTATAATTGAATGTTTACCTTGAGA
>NW_018397298.1:227225-227321 GCF_002168275.2 Theobroma umbraticum
AACGTGAAGAAAAAAGCATTCATTTATAAGAAAAGTCTATATATAGTCTCTCATTCGTTCAAAAGCCTTTTTACTCATTTTAAATGGTTTTATAAT
>NW_018397298.1:227331-229025 GCF_002168275.2 Theobroma umbraticum
ATTTTAAGTTGAATCTTTTTACATTTTTCATTGTAACAGAGTATAATTTAATTTCCATATTGAGAAACGTGAAGAAAAAAGTATTCATTGGCAAGAAAAGTCTATTTATAGTCTTCCATTTCTTCAAAAGCCTTATTAGTTGATTTAAATAGTTTTTTAATCTCGTAATTGATTTTAAGTTAAATTTTTTTACATTTTCATGTAAAATAGACAATAATTGAATGTTTACCATCAAAAACTTGAAGAAAATGCATTCGTTAGCAAGAAAAGTCTATTTATAGCCTCCGATTCCTTTAAAAGCCTGATTACTTGCTTTAAATGGTTTTATAATATCATGATTGAATTTAGGTTGAATTTTTTTACATTTTTCATTCAAAGAAACTATAATTGAATATTTACCTTGAAAAACGTGAAAAAAAAGCATTCATTGGTAAGAAAAGTCCATTTATAGTCTCTAATTCCTTCAAAACCTTTTTTACTCATTTTAAATGGTTTTATGATCTCGTAATTAATCTCAAGTTTAATTTGTTTATATTTTTTATTAAAATAGACTATAATTGAATATCTACCTTGTGGAACATAAGAAAAAAAACATTCATTGATAAGAAAAGTCCATATAGTCTCCCCTTTGTTCAAAAGCCTTTTTACTCATTTTAAATAGTTTTATAATGTCATAATTGATTTTAAGTTGAATCTTTTTATATTTTTCATTGTAATAGACTAAAATTTATTGTTCATCTTGAGAAACGTGAAGAAAAAAGTATTCATTGGCAAAGAAAGTCCATTTATAGTCTCTCATTCCTTCAAAAGCCTTATTAGTCTCTTTAAATAGTTTTATAATCTCGTAATTGATTTTACGTTGAATTTTTTTTACACTTTCATTTAAAATAGACAATAATTGAATGTTTACCTTTATAAACTTGAAGAAAATGCATTCGTTGGCAAGAAAAGTCTATTTATAGGCTCCGATTCTTTCAAAAGCCTTATTACTCGCTTTAAATGGTTCTATAATCTCGTGATTGATTTTAAGTTGAAATTTTTTAAATTTTTCATTCAAATAAACTATAATTGAATGTTTACCTCGAGAAACATGAAAAAAGAAGCATTCATTGGCAAGAAAAGTTCATTTATAGTCTCTCATTCCCTTAAAAGCCTTATTACTCGCTTTAAATAGTTTTATAATCTAATAATTGATTTTAAGTTGAATTGTTATTACATTTTTAGTCAAAAAAGACCATAATTGAATGTTTACCTCCAGAAACTTGAAGAAAAAAGCATTCGTTGACAAGAAAAGTCTATTTATAGCCTCTGATTCTTTCAAAATCCTTATAACTCGCTTTAAATGGTTCTGTAATCTCATGATTGAGTTTAAATTGAATTTTTTTATATTTTTCATTAAAACAGACTATAATTAAAAGTCTACCTTAAGAAACGTGAAGAAAAAAACATTCATTAGCAAGAAAAGTCATTTATAGTCTCTCATTCATTCAAAAGCCTTTTTACTCGTTTTAAATAGTTTTATGATCTCATAATTGACTTTAGGTTCAATTTTTTTTATATTTTTTAATAAAATAGACTATAATTGAATGTTTGCCTTGAGAAACACAAAAAAAAAATACTTTCATTAGAAAGAAAAGTCCATATATAGTCTCCCATTCCTTCAAAAGCCTTTTTACTCATTTTAAATGATTTTA
>NW_018397298.1:229035-229180 GCF_002168275.2 Theobroma umbraticum
ATTGATTTTAAGTTAAATCTTTTTACATTTTTCATTGAAACATACTATAATTGAATGTCCGTCTTGAGAAATATGAAGAAAAAAGTATTCATTGGCAAGGAAAGTCCGTTTATAGCCTCTGATTTCTTCAAAAGCCTTATTACTC
>NW_018397298.1:229190-229729 GCF_002168275.2 Theobroma umbraticum
GTTTTATAATCTAATAATTGATTTGAAGTTGAACTTTTTTTACATTTTTTTTAAAAATAGATAATAATTGAATGTTTACCTCCAGAAGCTTGAAGAACAATGCATTCGTTTGCAAGAAAAGTCAATTTCTAACCTCTTATTCCTTCAAAAGCCTTATTATGGTCGCTTTAAATGGTTCTATAATCTCATAATTGATTTTAAGTTTACTTTTGTTATATTTTTTGTTAAAACAGACTATAGTTGAATGTTTGCCTTGAGAAATGTCAAGAAAAAAACACTTGATGGCAAGAAAAGTCCATTTATAGTCTCATTCCTTCAAAAGCCTCTCTACTCGTTTTAAATTGTTTTATGATCTCATAATTGATTTTACGTTGAATTTTTTTACATTTGTCATTAAAACAGACTATCATTGAATGTCTACCTTGAGAAACGTGAAAAAAAAAAGCCTTCATTGATAAGAAAAGTCTATATATAGTCTTCCATTCCTATGAATGCCTTTTTACTCATTTTAAATGGTTTTATAAACTCATAATTGATTT
>NW_018397298.1:229739-230162 GCF_002168275.2 Theobroma umbraticum
CTTTTTACATTTTTCATTGAAACAGAATATAATTGAATGTCCGCCTTAAGGAACAAGAAGAAAAAAGTATTCATTGGCAAAAAAAAGTCCGTTTATAGTCTCCGATTCTTTCAAAAGCCTTATTACTCGCTTTAAATAGCTTTATAATCTAATAATTGATTTTAAGTTGAAATTTTTTTATATTTTTGATCAAAACAGACAATAACTGATTGTTTACCTCCAAAAACTTGAAGAAAAATGCATTCGTTGGCAAGAAAAGTCTATTTATAGCCTTCGATTCCTTCAAAAGCCTTATTACTCGCTTTAAATGGTTCTATAATCTCATTATTAATTTTAAGTTACATTTTTTTATATTTTTTGTTAAAACAGACTATAATTGAATGTCTTCCTTGAGAAACGTGAAGAAAAAAGCATTCATAGACA
>NW_018397298.1:230172-230295 GCF_002168275.2 Theobroma umbraticum
TTTAAGTTGAATTTTTTTACATTTTTCATTAAAACATACTATAATTGAATGTCTTCCTTAAGAACCGTAAAGAAAAAAGCCTTCATTGGTAACAAAAGTCCATATATAGTCTCCCATTCCTAC
>NW_018397298.1:230310-230480 GCF_002168275.2 Theobroma umbraticum
CATTTTAAATGGTTTTATAAACTCATAATTGATTTTAAGTTGAATCTTTTTACACTTTTCATTGAAACAGAATATAATTCAATGTCTGCCTTAATGAACAAGATGAAAAAAGTATTCATTGGCAAAAAAAAGTTCGTTTATAGTCTCCGATTCTTTCAAAAGCCTTATTA
>NW_018397298.1:230490-230643 GCF_002168275.2 Theobroma umbraticum
ATAGCTTTATAATCTAATAATTGATTTTAAGTTGAACTTGTTTTATATTTTTGATCAAAACAGATAATAAATGATTGTTTACCTCCAAAAACTTGAAGAAAAATGCATTCGTTGGCAAAAAAAGTCTATTTATAGCCTTCGATTCCTTCAAAA
>NW_018397298.1:230653-230752 GCF_002168275.2 Theobroma umbraticum
TCGCTTTAAATGGTTCTATAATCTCATGATTAATGTTAAGTTAAATTTTTTTATTTTTTTTGTTAAAACAAACTATAATTGAATGTCTTCCTTGAGAAA
>NW_018397298.1:231005-231125 GCF_002168275.2 Theobroma umbraticum
TTTAAGTTGAATTTTTTTACATTTTTCATTAAAACAGATTATAATTGAATGTTTTCCTTCAGAACTGTGAAGAAAAAAGCCTTCATTGGTAACAAAAGTCCATATATAGTCTCCCATTCC
>NW_018397298.1:231398-232509 GCF_002168275.2 Theobroma umbraticum
ACTTGAAGAAAAATGCATTTATTGGCAAGAAAAGTCTATTTATAGCCTCTGATTTCTTCAAGAGCCTTATTACTCGCTTTAAATGATTCTATAATCTCATGATTGATTTTAAGTTGAATTTTTTTACATTTTTTATTAAAAAAGACTATAATTGAATGTCTACCTTGAGAAACATGAAGAAAAAAGCATTCATTGACAAGAAAGTCCATTTATAGTCTCTCATTCCTTCAAAAGCCTCTTTACTCATTCTAAATAGTTTTAGGATCTCATAATTGATCTGAAGTTTAATTTTTTTACATTTTTCATTAAAATAGACTATAATTGAATGTCTGCCTTGGGAAACATGAAGAAAAAAGCATTCATTGATTAGAACAGTCTATATATAGTCTCTCATTCGTTCAAAAGCCTTTTTACTGGTTTTAAATAGTTTTATAATCAAATAATTGATTTTAAGTTGAATCTTTTTATATTTTTCAGTGTAACAGACTACAATTTAATGTCCATATTGAGAAACGTGAAGAAAAAAATATTCACTGGCAAGGAAAGTCCATTTATAGTCTCTCATTCCTTCAAAAACCTTATTACTCGCTTTAAATAGTTTTATAATCTCGTCATTAATTTTAAGTTGAATTTTTTTTACATTTTTATTTAAAATAGACAATAATTGAATGTTTACCTTCAGAAACTTGAAGAAAATGCATTCGTTGGTAAGAAAAGTCTATTTATAGCCTCCGAATCCTTCAAAAGCATTATTACTCGCTTTAAATGGTTCTATAATCTCATGATTGATTTTAAGTTGAATTTTTTTACAATTTGATTAAAACAAACTATAATTAAATGTCTGCCTTGAGAAACATGGAGAAAAAAGCATTCATTAATGAGAAATGTCCATTTACAGTCTCTCATTCTTTCGAAAGCCTCTTTTGTCGTTCTAAATGGTTTTATGATCTCATAATTGATTTAAAGTTTAATTTTTTTATATTTTTCATTAAAACAGACTATAATTGAATGTTTGCCTTGAGAAATGTGAAGAAAAAAGCATTCATTGATAAGAAATGTTCATATATAGTCTCCCATTCGTTCAAAAGCCTTTTTACTCATTTTAAATAGT
>NW_018397298.1:232519-232661 GCF_002168275.2 Theobroma umbraticum
CATAATTGATTTTAAGTTGAATCTTTTTACACTTTTCATTGTAACAGACTATAATTTAATGTCCATCTTGAGAAACATGAAGAAAAAAGTTTTCATTGGCCAGGAAAGTCCATTTATAGTCTCTCATTCCTTCAAAAGCCTT
>NW_018397298.1:232671-232920 GCF_002168275.2 Theobroma umbraticum
TTAAATAGTTTTATAATCTAATAATTAATTTTAGGTTGAACTTTTTTTACATTTTTGCTGAAAATAGACAATAGTTGAATGTTTACCTCAAGAAACTTGAAGGAAAATGCATTCATTGGCAAGAAAAGTCTATTTATAGCATCTGATTCCTTCAAGAGCCTTATTACTCACTTTTAATGGTTCTATAATCTAATTATTTATTTTAAGTTGAATTTTTTTACATTTTTCATTAAAACAGACTATAATTGA
>NW_018397298.1:233202-234118 GCF_002168275.2 Theobroma umbraticum
ACATTTTTCATTAAAACAGACTATAATTGAATGTTTGCCTTGAGAAACGTGAAGGAAAAAGCATTCATTGATAAGAAAACTCCATATATAGTCTCATATTCATTCAAAAGCCTTTTTACTCATTTTAAATGGTTTTATAATCTCATAATTGATTTTAAGTTGAATCTTTTTACATTTTTCATTGTAACAGACCATAATTTAATGTCCATCTTGAGAAACATGAAGAAAAAAGTATTTATTGGTAAGAAAAGTCCATTTATAGTCTCTCATTCCTTCAAAAGCCTTATTAGTTGCTTTAAATAGTTTTATAATCTCCTAATTGATTTTAAGTTGAATTGTTTTTACATTGTCATTTAAAATAGACAATAATTGAATGTTTACCTTTAGGAACATGAAGAAAATGCATTTGTTGGCAAGAAAAGTCTATTCATAGCTTCCGATTCCTTCAAAAGCCTTATTACTCGCTTTAAATGATTCTATAATCTCAAGATTGATTTTAAGTTGAAATTTTTTCCATTTTTTATTAAAACAAACTATAATTGAATGTTTACCTTGAGAAATGTGAAAAAAAGCATTCATTGGTAAGAAAAGTCCATTTATAGTCTCTTATTCGTTCAAAACATGTTTTACTCGTTTTAAATAGTTTTATGATCTCATAATTGATCTGAAATTTAACTTTTTTACATTTTTCATTAAAATAGACTATAATTGAATGTCTACCTTGAGAAACGTGAAGAAAAAAGCATTCATTGATAAGAAAAGTCCATATATAGTCTCCCATTCGTTCAAAAGTCTTTTTACTCATTTAAATAGTTTTATAATCTAATAATAGATTTTAAGTTGAATCTTTTTACATTTTTATTGTAACAGACTATAATTTAATGTCCATCTTGAGAAACGTGAAGAAAAAAGTATT
>NW_018397298.1:234370-235846 GCF_002168275.2 Theobroma umbraticum
CTCGTAATTGATTTTAAGTTGAATTTTTTTTACATTTTCATTTAAAATAGACAAGTACCTTCAGAAATTAGAAGAAAATGCATTCATTGTCAAGAAAAGTTTATTTATAGCCCCCGATTCCTTCAAAAGCCTTATTACTCGCTTTAAATGGTTCTATAATCTCATGATTGATTTTAAGTTGAAATTTTTTAAATTTTTCATTAAAACAAACTATAATTGAATGTTTACCTTGAGAAACATGCAAAAAAAAGCATTCATTGGCAAGAAAAGTCCATTTATATTCTCTCATTCCCTTAAAAGCCTTATTACTCGCTTTAAATAGTTTTATAATCTAATAATTGATTTTAAGTTAAATTATTATTACATATTTAGTTAAAACAGACAATAATTGAATGTTTACCTCTAGAAACTTGATGAAAAATGCATTCGTTGGCAAGAAAAATCTATTTATAGTCTCCAATTCCTTCAAAAACCTTATAACTCGCTTTAAATGGTTCTATAATCTCATGATTGAGTTTAAGTTGGATTGTTTTACATTTTTCATTAAAACAGACTATAATTAAAAGTCTGGCTCAAGAAACGTGAAGAAAAAGACATTCATTGGCAAGAAAAGTCATTTATAGTCTCTCATTCCTTCAAAAGCCTTTTTACTCGTTTTAAATAGTTTTATGATCTCATAATTGACTTTAGGTTGAATTTTTTTATATTTTTCATTAAAACAAACTATAATTGAATGTTTGCCTTGAGAAACATGAAAAAAAAAGCATTCATTAGTAAGGAAAGTCCATATATAGTCTCATTCCTTCAAAAGCCTTTTTACTCATTTTAAATGGTTTTATAATCTCATAATTGACTTAAGTTAAATCTTTTTACATTTTTCATTGAAATAGACTATAATTGAATGTTTGCCTTAAGAAACATGAAAAAAAAAGCATTCATTAGTAAGAAAAGTCCATATATGGTCTCTCATTCCTTCAAAATCCTTTTTACTCATTTTAAATAGTTTTATAATCCCATAATTGATTTTAAGTTAAATCTTTTTACATTTTTCATTCAAACAGACTATAATTGAATGTCTATCTTGAGAAACGTGAAGCAAAAAGTATTCATTGGCAAAGAAAGTCCGTTTATAGCCTCTGATTCCTTCAAAAGTCTTATTACTCACTTTAAATAGTTTTATAATCTAATAATTGATTTTAAGTTGAAATGATTTTACGTTTTTAGTTAAAGCAGACAATAATTGTATGTTTACCTCCAGAAGCTTGAAGAAAAATGCATTCGTTGACAAGAAAAGTCTATTTATAGCCTCTGATTCCTTTAAAAGCCTTATTACTCTCGCTTTAAATGGTTCTATAATCTCATAATTGATTTTAAGTTTACTTTTTTTACATTTTTTGTTAAAACAGACTATAGTTGAATGTCTGCCTCGAGAAATATGAAGAAAAAAGCATTCATTGGCAAGAAAAGTCCATTTAT
>NW_018397298.1:235946-236080 GCF_002168275.2 Theobroma umbraticum
CTATAAATAGACTTTTCTTGCCAATAAATGCATTTTTCTTCAAGTTTTTGGAGGTAACCATTCAATTATTGTCTGTTTGAACCAAAAATGTAAAAAAAGTTCAACTTAAAATTAATTATTAGATTATAAAACTA
>NW_018397298.1:236090-236216 GCF_002168275.2 Theobroma umbraticum
GTAATAAGGCTTTTGAAGGAATCAGAGACTATAAACAGACTTTCTTTGCCAATGAATACTCTTTTCTTCTTGTTCTATTAGGCGGACATTCAATTATATTCTGTTTCAATGAAAAATGTAAAAAGA
>NW_018397298.1:236226-236374 GCF_002168275.2 Theobroma umbraticum
AATAAATTATGAGTTTATAAAACCATTTAAAATGAGTAAAAAGGCTTTTGTAGGAATTAAAGACTATATATGGACTTTTGTTATCAATTAAGGCTTTTTTCTTCATGTTTCTCAAGGCAGACATTCAATCATAGTCTGTTTTAATGAA
>NW_018397298.1:236384-236589 GCF_002168275.2 Theobroma umbraticum
AAATTTAACTTAAAATCAATTATGAGATCATAAAACAATTTAAAACGAGTAAAGAGTCTTTTGAAGGAATGAGACTATAAATGGACTTTTCTTGCCAGTGAATGTTTTTTTCTTCACATTTCTTTAGGTAAACACTCAACTATAGTCTGTCTTAACAAAAAATGTAAAAAAAGTAAACTTAAAATCAATTATGAGATTATAGAAC
>NW_018397298.1:236761-236997 GCF_002168275.2 Theobroma umbraticum
AAATCAATTATTAGATTATAAAACTATTTAAAGTGAGTAATAAGACTTTTGAAGAAATCAGAGGCTATAAACGGACCTTCTTTGCCAATGAATACTTTTTTTTTCACGCTTCTTAAGATGAAATTCAATTATAGTTTGTTTCAATGAAAAATATAAAAAGATTTAACTTAAAATCAATCATGAGATTATAAAACTATTTAAAATGAGTAAAAAGGCTTTTGAAGGAATGAGAGACT
>NW_018397298.1:237134-238406 GCF_002168275.2 Theobroma umbraticum
AAAAAGATTTAACTTAAAATCAATTATGAGATTATAAAACCATTTAAAATGAGTGAAAATACTTTTGAAGGAATGAGAGACTATATATGGACTTTTCTTACTAATGAATGCTTTTTTTTTTCATGTTTTTCAAGGCAAACATTCAATTATAGTTTGTTTTAATGAAAAATATAAAAAAAGTCAACCTAAAGTTTATTATGAGATCATAAAACCATTTAAAATGAGTAAAAAGACATTTGAAGGAATGAGAGACTATAAATAATTTTTCTTGCCAATGAATTTTTTTTCTTTACGTTTCTTAAGACATACTTTTAATTAAAGTCTGTTTTAATAAAAAATGTAAAAAAATTCAACTTAAACTCAATCATGAGATTATAGAACTATTTAAAGCGAGTTATAAGGCTTTTAAAGGAATTAGAGGCTATAAATAGACTTTTCTTGCCAACGAATGTATTTTTCTTCAAGTTTCTAGAGGTAAACATTCAATTATTATCTGTTTTAACTAAAAATGTAATAATCATTTAACTTCAAATCACTTATTAGATTATAAAACTATTTAAAGCGAGTAATAAGGCTTTTAAGGAAATTAGAGAATATAAATGAACTTTTTCTGCCAATGAATGTTTTTTTTACACGTTTCTCGAGGTAAACATTCAATTATAGTTTGTTTTAACGAAAAATTTAAAAAATTTCAACTTAAAATCAATCATGAGATTATAGAACCATTTAAAGCGAGTAATAAGGCTTTTGAAGGAATCGAAGGCTATAAATAAACTTTTCTTGCCAGTGAATGCTTTTTTTTTCACGTTTCTCAAGGCAAACATTCAATTATAGTCTGTTTTAATGAAAAATTTAAAAAAATTAAACTTCAGATCAATTATGAGATCATAAAACTATTTAAAACGAGTAAAAAAGGTTTTGAAGGAATAAGAGACTATAAATGGACTTTTCTTACCAATGAATACTTCTTTTTTCATGTTTCTCAAGGTAAACATTCAATTATAGTTTGTTTTAATGAAAAATGTAAAAAATTTCAACTTAAAATTAATCATGAGATTATAAAACCATTTAAAGCGAGTGATAAGATTTTTGAAGGAATTGGAGGCTATAAATAGATTTTTCTTGCCAACGAATGCATTTTATTCAAGTTTCTAAAGGTAAACATTCAATTATTGTCTATTTTAAATGACAATATAAAAAAAAATCAACTTAAAATCAATTACAAGATTATAAAACTATTTAAAGCAACTAATAAGGCTTTTGAAGGAATGA
>NW_018397298.1:238416-238514 GCF_002168275.2 Theobroma umbraticum
ATGGACTTTTCTTACCAATGAATACTTTTTTCTTCACGTTTCTTAAGATAGACATTAAATTATAGTCTGTTACAATGAAAAATGTAAAAAGATTCAAC
>NW_018397298.1:238524-238658 GCF_002168275.2 Theobroma umbraticum
TTATGAGATTATAAAACCATTTAAAATGAGTAAAAAGGCTTTTGAACAAATGAGAGACTCTATATGGACTTTTCTTATCAATGAATGTTTTTTTCTTCACGTTTCTCAAGCCAGACATTCAATTATAGTCTGTT
>NW_018397298.1:238675-239072 GCF_002168275.2 Theobroma umbraticum
AAAATTAAACTTCAGATCAATTATGAGATCATAAAACCATTTAGAATGAGTAAATAGGCTTTTGAAGGAATAAGAGACTATAAATGAAAATTTTTTGTCAATGTATGCCTTTTTCTTGACGTTTCTCATGGTAGACAATCAATTATAGTCTGTTTTAATGAAAAATGTAAAAAAATTCAACTTAAAATCAATAATTACATTATAGATCCATTTAAAGTGAGTAATAAGGTTCTTGAAAGAATCGGACGCTATAAATAGACTTTTCTTGCCAACGAATGCATTTTTCTTCAAGTTTCTGGAGGTAAACATTCAATTATTGTCTGTTTTCACCAAAAATGTAAAAAAAGTTCAACTTAAAATCAATTGTTAGATTATAAAACTATTTAAAGCGAGCAAT
>NW_018397298.1:239082-239188 GCF_002168275.2 Theobroma umbraticum
AAAGAATGAGAGACTATAAATGGACTTTCTTGGCTAGTGAATACTTTTTTCTTCATCTTTCTCAAGATGGACATTAAATTATAGTCTGTTACAATGAAAAATGTAA
>NW_018397298.1:239198-239512 GCF_002168275.2 Theobroma umbraticum
CTTAAAATCAATTATAAGATTATAAAATCATTTAAAATGAGTAAAAAGGTTTTGAACGAATGGGAGACTATATATGAACATTTCTTATCAATAAATGCTTTTTTCTTCATGTTTCTCAAGATAAATATTCAATTATAGTCTGTTTTAATGAAAAATGTAAAAAAAATTAAACTTTAGATCAATTATCAGATAATAAAACCATTTAGAACGAGTAAAGAGGCTTTTGAAGGAATGAGAGACTGTAAATGGACATTTCTTATCAATGAATGCTTTTTTCTTCACGTTTCTCAAGGCAGACATTCAATTATAGTCTG
>NW_018397298.1:239539-239735 GCF_002168275.2 Theobroma umbraticum
AATTAAAATCAATCATGAGATTATAAAACTATTTAAAGTGAGTAATAAAACTTTTGAAGGATTTGGAGGCTATAAATAGACTTTTCTTGCCAACGAATGCATTTTTTAAGTTTTTGGAGGTAAATATTTAATTATTGTCTATTTTAAATGAAAATGTAAAAAAAATTCAACTTAAAATCAATGACGAGATTATAAA
>NW_018397298.1:239745-239824 GCF_002168275.2 Theobroma umbraticum
GCGAGTAATAAGGCTTTTGAAGGAATGGGAGACTATAAATGGACTTTCCTTGCCAGTGAATACTTTTTTCTTCACGTTT
>NW_018397298.1:239834-240021 GCF_002168275.2 Theobroma umbraticum
ACATTAAATTATAGTCTGTTACACTAAAAAATGTAAAAAGAGTCAACTTAAAATCAATTATTTGATTATAAAACTATTTAAAATGAGTAAAAATGCTTTTGAACAAATGAGAGACTATATATAGACTGTTCTAATCTATGAATGTTTTTTTCTTCATGTTTCCCAAGGCAGACATTCAATTATAGTC
>NW_018397298.1:240031-240192 GCF_002168275.2 Theobroma umbraticum
AGAAATGTAAAAAAATTAAACTTCAGATCAATTATGAGATCATAAAATCATTTAGAACGAGTAAAGAGGCTTTTGAATGAATAAGAGACTATAAATGGACTTTTCTTGTCAATGAATGTTTTTTTCTTCATGTTTCTCAAGGCAGACATTCAATTATAGTC
>NW_018397298.1:240202-240415 GCF_002168275.2 Theobroma umbraticum
AAAAATGTAAAAAAATTCAACTTAAATTCAATCATGAGATTATAAAACCATTAAAAGCGAGTAATAAGGCTCTTAAAAGAATTAGAGGCTATAAATAAACTTTTCTTGCCAACAAATGCATTTTTCTTCAAGTTTTTGGAGGTAAACAATCAATTATTGTCTGTTTTAACCAAAAATGTAAAAAAAGTTCAACTTAAAATCAATTATGAGATT
>NW_018397298.1:240425-240673 GCF_002168275.2 Theobroma umbraticum
TTAAAGCGAGTAATAAGGCTTTTGAAGGTATAAACAGACTTTCTGCCAATGAATACTTTTTTCTTTATGTTCCTCAAGACAGACATTTAATTATATTCTGTTACAATGAAAAATGTAAAAAGATTCAACTTAAAATCAATTATGAGGTTATAAAATCATTTAAAATGATTAAAAAGGCTTTCGTGGGAATGGGAGACTATATATGGACTTTTCTTATCAATGAAGGCTTTTTTCTTCACGTTTCTCAA
>NW_018397298.1:240813-240961 GCF_002168275.2 Theobroma umbraticum
ATTTAGAACGAGTGAAGAGGATTTTGAACGAATGAGAGACTATAAATAGACATTTCTTGTCTATGAATGATTTTTTCTTTATGTTTCTCAAGGAAGACATTCAATTATAGTCCGTTTTAATGAAAAATGTAAAAAAATTCAACTTAAA
>NW_018397298.1:240981-241139 GCF_002168275.2 Theobroma umbraticum
ACTATTTAAAGCGAGTAATAAGGCTTTTGAAGGAATCAGAGGCTATAAATAGACCTTTCTCGCCAACGAATGCTTTTTTCTTCAAGTTTCTAGAGGTAAACATTAAGTTATTGTCTGTTTTGATCAAAAACGTAAAAAAAGTTCAACTTAAAATCAAT
>NW_018397298.1:241239-241347 GCF_002168275.2 Theobroma umbraticum
TTAAATGGTTTTATAATCTCATAATTGATTTTAAGTTGAATCTTTTTAAATTTTTCATTGAAATAGACTATAATTGAATGCTCGTCTTGAGGAACATGAAGAAAAAAG
>NW_018397298.1:241357-241607 GCF_002168275.2 Theobroma umbraticum
CAAAGAAAGTCCGTTTATAGTCTCCAATTCCTTCAAAAACCTTATTACTCATTTTCAATAGTTTTATCATCTAAAAATTAATTTTAAGTTGAACTTTTTTTATATTTTTGGTTAAAATAGACAATAATTGAATGTTTACTTTCATAAACTTGAAGAAAAATATGTTCGTTGGCAAGAAAAGTCTATTTATAGACTCCGATTCCTTCAAAAGCCTTATTACTCGCTTTAAATGGTTTTATAATCTCATGAT
>NW_018397298.1:241619-241738 GCF_002168275.2 Theobroma umbraticum
GAAATTTTTACATTTTTTATTAAAACAAACTATATATGAATGTTTACCTCAAGAAACATGAAAAAAGAAGCATTCATTGGTAAGAAAAATCTATTTATAGTCTCTCATTCCTTCAAAAC
>NW_018397298.1:241748-241940 GCF_002168275.2 Theobroma umbraticum
CGTTTTAAATAGTTTTATGATCTCGTACTTGATTTTAAGTTAATTTTTTTATATTTTTCATTAAAATAGACTATAGTTGAATGTCTGTCTTGAGAAACATGAAGAAAAAAGTATTCATTAGCAAAGAAAGTTTGTTTATAGTCTCCCAATCCCTTAAAAGCCTTATTACTCGCTTTAAATAGTTTTATAATC
>NW_018397298.1:241950-242192 GCF_002168275.2 Theobroma umbraticum
TTTTAAGTTGAATTGTTTTTACATTTTTAGTTAAAACAGATAAAAATTAAATGTTTACGTCCAGAAACTTGAAGAAAAATTCATTCGTTGGCAAGAAAAGTCTATTTATGGCCTCTAATTCTTTTAAAAGCCTTATAACTCGCTTTAAATGGTTCTATAATCTCATGATTGATTTTAAGTTAAATTTTTTTATATTTTTTTTAAAAACAGATTACAATTAAATGTTTGCCTTAAGAAATGTG
>NW_018397298.1:242202-242348 GCF_002168275.2 Theobroma umbraticum
CATTCATTGGCAGGAAAAGTAATTTATAGTCTCTCATTCCTGCAAAAGCCTTTTTACTCGTTTTAAATGATTTTTTGTACTCATAATTGACATTAAGTTAAATTTTTTTACATTTTTCATTAAAACAGACTATAATTGAATGTCTG
>NW_018397298.1:242567-242695 GCF_002168275.2 Theobroma umbraticum
TGAAGAAAAAAGTATTCATTGGTAAGAAAGGTCCGTTTATAGTCTTCCATTCCTTCAAAAGCCTTATCACTCGCTTTAAATAGTTTTATAATCTAATAATTAATTTTAAGTTGAATTGTTTTTACATT
>NW_018397298.1:242717-242870 GCF_002168275.2 Theobroma umbraticum
TGAATGTTTACCTCTAAAAACTTGAAGAAAAATGCATTTATTGGTAAGAAAAGTCTATTTATAGCCTCCGATTCCTTCAAAAGTCTTATTACTCGCTTTAAATAGTTCTATAATCGCATGATTAATTTTAAGTTGAATTTTTTTACATTTTTC
>NW_018397298.1:242880-243054 GCF_002168275.2 Theobroma umbraticum
ACTATAATTGAATGTTTACCTTGAGAAACATGAAGAAGAAAGTATTTTTTGACAAGAAATGTCCATCTATAGTCTCTCATTCGTTCAAAAACCTCTTTACTCGTTCTAAATGGTTTTATGATATCATAATTGATTTTAAGTTGAATTTTTTTATATTTTTCATTAAAACAGACT
>NW_018397298.1:243154-243287 GCF_002168275.2 Theobroma umbraticum
GCCTTGAGAAACGTGAAGAAAAAAGCCTTCATTGTTAAGAAAAGTCTATATATAGTCTCCCATTCCTATGAAAGCCTTTTTAGTCATTGTAAATGGTTTTATATACTCATAATTGATTTTAAGTTGAATCTTT
>NW_018397298.1:243297-244102 GCF_002168275.2 Theobroma umbraticum
CATTGAAACAGAATATAATTGAATGTCCACGTTAAGGAACCTGAAGGAAAAAGTATTCATTGGCAAAGAAAGTCAGTTTATAGTCTCCGATTCTTTCAAAAGCCTTATTACTCGTTTTAATTAGTTTTATAATTTAATAATTGATTTTAAGTTGAAATTTTTTAAATTTTTAGTTAAAACAGACAATAATTGAATGTTTTCCTCCAAAAACTTGAAAAAAAATGCATTCATTGGCAAGAAAAGTCTATTTATAGCCTCTGATTCATTCAAAAGCCTTCTTACTTGCTTTAAATAGTTCTATAATCTCATGATTATATTTAAGTTGAATTTTTCTATATTTTTGTTAAAACCGACTATAATTGAATGTCTGCATTGTGAAACGTAAAGAAAAAAACATTCATTGACAAGAAATGTCCATTTATAGTCTCTCATTCGTTCAAAAACTTCTTTACTCGTTTTAAACAATTTTATGATCTCATAATTAATTTTAAGTTTAATTTTTTAAAATTTTTCATTAAAACAGACTATAATTGAATCTCTGCCTTGAAAAACATGAAGAAAAAAGCCTTCATTGGTAACAAAAGTCCTTATATAGTCTCCCATTTTTACGAAAGCCTTTTTACTCATTTTCAATGGTTTTATAAACCAATAATTGATTTTAAGTTGAATCTTTTTATATTTTTCATTGAAACAGAATATAATTGAATGTCCGTCTTGAGGAGCATGAAGAAAAAAGTATTCATTGGCAAAGAAAGTCCGTTTATAGTCTCTGATTCCTTCAAAAGCCTTATTACTTGCTTTAAAT
>NW_018397298.1:244112-244309 GCF_002168275.2 Theobroma umbraticum
TCTAATAATTGATTTTAAGTTGAACTTTTTTTACATTTTTGGTTAAAAGAGACAATAATTGAATGTTTACCTTTAGAAACTTGAAAAAAAATGCATTCGTTGGTAAAAAAAGTCTATTTATAGCCTCTAATTCATTCAAAAGACTTATTACTTGCTTTAAATGGTTCTATAATCTCATGATTGATTTTAAGTTGAAT
>NW_018397298.1:244339-244500 GCF_002168275.2 Theobroma umbraticum
AATTGAATGTCTGCCTTGAGAAACGTGAAGAAAAAAGCATTCATTGGCAAGAAATATCTATTTATAGTCTCTGATTCATTCAAAAGCCTTATTACTTGCTTTAAATAGTTTTATGATCTTATAATTGATTTTAAGGTTAATTTTTTTACATTTCTCATTAA
>NW_018397298.1:244510-244589 GCF_002168275.2 Theobroma umbraticum
AATTGAATGTCTTCCATGAGAAACATGAAGAAAAAAGCCTTCATTGGTAACAAAAGTCCATATATAGTCTCCCATTCCT
>NW_018397298.1:244689-245722 GCF_002168275.2 Theobroma umbraticum
TCAAAAGCCTTATTACTCGCTTTAAATAGTTTTATGATCTCATAATTGATTTTACGTTAAATTGTTTTACATTTTTCATTAAAACAGACTATAATTGAATGTCTTTCTTGAGAGATGAGAAGAAAAAATCCTTCATTGGTAAGAGAAGTCTATATATAGTGTCCCATTCCTACGAAAGCCTTTTAACTCATTTTAAATGGTTTTATAAACTCATAATTGATTTTAAGTTGAATCTTTTTCCATTTTTCATTGAAACAAAATATAATTGAATGTCCGTCTTGAGGAACATAAAGAAAAAAGTATTCATTAGCAAAGAAAGTCTGTTTATAGTCTCTGATTCCTTGAAAAGCCTTATTACTTGCTTTAAATAGTTTTATAATCTAATAATTGATTTTAAGTTGATCTTTTTTTATATTTTTTATCAAAATAGACAATAATTGAATGTTTACCTCCAGAAACTTGAAGAAAAATTCATTCGTTGGCAAGAAAAGTCTATTTATAGCCTCCGATTCCTTTAAAAGACTTATTACTCGCTTTAAATGGTTTTATAATCTCATGATTAATTTTAGATTGAATTTTTTTATATTTTTTTATTAAAACAGACTATCATTGAATGTCTTCCTTGAGAAATGTGAAGAAAAAAACATTCACAGGCAAGAAATATCCATTTATAGTCTCTCATTCGTTCAAAAGCATCTTTACCCGTTCTAAATAGTTTTATGATCACGTAATTAATTTTAAGTTGAATTTTTTTACATTTTTCATTAAAATAGACTATAATTGAATGTCTGCCTTGAGAACCATGGAGAAAAAAGCTTTCATTGGTAACAAAAATCCATATATAGTCCCCCATTCTTACGAAAGTCTTTTTACTCATTTTAAATGATTTTATAAACTCATAATTAATTTTAAGTTGAATCTTTTTACATTTTTTGTTGAAACAGAATATAATTGAATGTCCATCTTAAGGAACCTAAAAAAAAAAGTATTCATTGGCAAAGAAAGTCCATTTATAGTCTCTGATTCCTTCAAA
>NW_018397298.1:246305-246431 GCF_002168275.2 Theobroma umbraticum
GTTGAATTTTTTTATATTTTTCATTAAAACAGACTATAATTGAATGTCTTCCTTGAGGGACGTGAAGAAAAAAGCCTTCATTGGTAAGAAAAGTCCATATATAGTCTCCCATTCCTACGAAAGCCT
>NW_018397298.1:246441-246704 GCF_002168275.2 Theobroma umbraticum
TTTAAATGATTTTATAAACTCATAATTGATTTTAAGTTGAATCTTTTTACAATTTTTATTGAAACAGAATATAATTGAATGTTTGCCTTAAGGAACCTGAAGAAAAAAGTATTCATTGGCAAAGAAAGTCCGTTTATTGTCTTCGATTCCTTCAAAAGCCTTATTACTCGTTTAAAATAGTTTTATAATCTAATAATTGATTTTAAGTTGAACTTTTTTAACATTTTTGGTTATAACAGACAATAATTGAATGTTTACCTCCA
>NW_018397298.1:246779-246896 GCF_002168275.2 Theobroma umbraticum
CTCGCTTTAAATAGTTTTATAATCTGATGATTGATTTTAGGTTGAATTTTATTACATTTTTCATTAAAATGGACTATAATTGAATGTCTACCTTGAGAAACATAAAGAAAAAAGCAT
>NW_018397298.1:247090-247270 GCF_002168275.2 Theobroma umbraticum
TTCATTAAAATAGACTATAATTGAATGTCTACCTTGAGAAACATGAAGAAAAAAAGCCTTCATTGGTAACAAAAGTCAATAAATTATCTCCCATTCCAACGAAAGCCTTTTTACTCATTTCAAATGGTTTTATAAACTCATAATTAATTTTAAGTTGAATCTTTTTACATTTTTCATTGA
>NW_018397298.1:247840-247963 GCF_002168275.2 Theobroma umbraticum
CATTCGTTCAAAAGCCTCTTTACTCGTTTTAAATAGTTTTATGATCTCATAATTGAATTTAAGTTAAATTTTTTTACATTTTTCATTAAATAGACTATGATTGAATGTCTACCTTGAGAAACG
>NW_018397298.1:247973-248203 GCF_002168275.2 Theobroma umbraticum
AACATTCATTGATAAGAAAAGTCTATATATAGTCTCTCTTTCCTTCACAGGCCTTTTTACTCGTTTTAAATACTTTTATAATCTCATAATTAATTTTAAGTTTACTTTTTTTACATTTTTTGATAAAACAGACTATAATTGAATGTTTACCTCAAGAAATGTGAAGAAAATAGTATTCATTGACAAAAAAAGTCCATTCATAGTCTCATTCCTTCAAAAGCCTCTTTACT
>NW_018397298.1:248303-248422 GCF_002168275.2 Theobroma umbraticum
AAAAAAAAGCATTCATTGGTAAGAAAAGTCCATTTATAATCTCTCATTCCTTCAAAACCCATTTTACTTGTTTTAAATGGTTTTATGATCTCGTAATTGATTTTATGTTGAATTGTTTT
>NW_018397298.1:248432-249097 GCF_002168275.2 Theobroma umbraticum
TTAAAATAGACTATAATTGAATGTATGTCTTGAAAAATGTGAAGAAAAAAGTATTCATTAGCAAAGAAAGTCCGTTTATAGTCTCTAATTCCCTTAAATGCCTTATTATTCGATTAAATAATTTTATAATCTAATAATTGATTTTAAGTTAAATTATTTTTATATTTTAGTTAAAACAGATAATAATTGAATGTTTACTTCCAGAAACTTGAAGAAAAATGTATTCGTTGGCAAGAAAAGTCTATTTATAGCCTCCAATTCCTTCAAAAGTCTTATAACTCGCATTAAATGGTTCTATAATCTCATGATTGAGTTTAAGTTGAATTTTTTATATTTTTCAGTAAAACAGACTATAATTAAATGTTTGCCTCAAGAAACATGAAGAAAAAAAATTTATTGGCAGGAAAAGTCATTTATAGTCTCTTATTCGTTCAAAAGCCTTTTTACTCGTTTTAAATAGTTTTATGATCTCATAATTGACTTTAAGTTGAATTCTTTTACATTTTTCATTAAAACAGACTATAATTGAATGTCTGCCTTGAAAAACATGAAAAAAAAGTATTCATTAGTAAGAAAAGTCCATATATAGTCTCCAATTCCTTCAAAGCCTTTTTACTCATTTTAAAAAGTTTTATAATCACATAATTGATTTTAAGTTAAATCTT
>NW_018397298.1:249107-249336 GCF_002168275.2 Theobroma umbraticum
TCATTGAAACAGACTATAATTGAATATTCATCTTGAGAAACATGAAGAAAAAAGTATTCATTAGCAAGGAAAGTCCGTTTATAGTCTCTCATTCCTTCAAAAGCCTTATTACTCGGTTTAAATAGTTTTATAATCTAATAATTGATTTTAAGTTCGATTGTTTTTATATTTTTAGTTAAAACAGATAATAATTGAATGTTTACCTCTATAAACTTGAAGAAAAATGCAT
>NW_018397298.1:249346-249438 GCF_002168275.2 Theobroma umbraticum
GAAAAGTCTATTTATAGCCTCCGATTCCTTCAAAAACTTTATAACTCGCTTTAAATGGTTCTATAATCTCATGATTGAGTTTAAGTTGAATT
>NW_018397298.1:249538-249631 GCF_002168275.2 Theobroma umbraticum
ATGCATTTTTCTTCAAGTTTCTAGAGGTAAACATTTTAACTAAAAATGTATAAAAAGGTTAACTTAAAATCAATTATTAGATTATAAAACTAT